>NW_027174651.1:0-199272 GCF_000390325.3 Nicotiana tomentosiformis
ATTTTGCCCGATTCCCATATTTTCGTGTGCTATAGCCCATGCCTTCCGAGTGGGTCCGGGCCCCCGGACCCTGATCGCCTAAAATTATTCTGGGCCATCAAATACGACCTAAGGAACCATAGTCACCTCCCCGCCATGGCCGTTCCTCGTTGTTTTGCGTTTTACGGCCAAAAAACTAGAATTCCGCCTCATTCCCAAATATTTGTGTGCTATAGCCCACGCCTTCCGAGTGGGAACGGGCCCCCCGTACCCCAATTGCCTAAAAACAATTTGAGCCATCAAATACGACCTAAGGAACCATAGTCACCGCCCCGCCGTTGCTGTTTATCATTTTTTTTGCATTTTACGGCCAAAAAACTAGAATTTTGCCTGATTCCCTTATTTTTGTGTGCTATAGCCCATGCCTTTTGAGTGGGTCCGTGCCCCCGGACCCAGACCACGCCTTCCGAGTGGGTCAGGCCCCCCAGAACCGGATCGCCTAAAAATTTTTCGGGCCATCAAATACAACCTAAGGAACCATATTCATCACCTTTCCATGACCGTTCCTCGTTTATTTGCGTTTTATGGCCAAAAATCTAGAATTCTGCCCGATTCTCATATTTTCGTGTGCTACATCCCAGTGGGCAGGGCCCCCGGACACGGATCACCTAAAATGTTTCCAGGCCATCAAAAATGACCTAAGGAACAATAGTCACCGCCCTGCAATGACCGTTCCTCATTTATTTGCGTTTTATGGTTAATAACTAGAATTCCGCCCGATTCCCATATTTTCGTGTGCTATATCCCACGCATTCCGAGTGGGCTCGGGCCCCCCGAAACCGAATCGCCTAAACTTTTTCCGAGCCATCAAATATGACCTAAGGAATCATAGTCACTACCCCGCCATGACCGTTCCTCATTTTTTTGCATTTTAAGGCAAAACAACTAGCCTTCCGCCCGATTCCAATATTTTTGTGTGCGATATAGCCCACGCATTCCGAATGGGCCCGGGCTCCCCAGAATCGGATCGTCTAAAAATTTTTCGGGCCATTAAATACGACCTAAGCAACCATAGTCAATGCCCCATCATTACTACTCCATGTTTTTTTTTGCGTTTTACGACCAAAAAACTAGAATTCTACCTGATTCCCATATTGTCGTGTACTATAGCCCACACCTCCGAGTGGGTCGGGCCCCCCAGAACCGGATCGCCTTAAAATTTCCGGGCCATCAAGTACGACCTAAGGAACCATAGTCACCGCTCTTCCTTGACTGTTCCTCGTTTATTAGAGTTTTACGGACAAAAAACTAGAATTCCGCCCGATTCCCATATTTTCGTGTGCTATAGCCCACGCCTTCTGAGTGGCCCCGGGCCCCCTAGAAAAGCGGATCGCCTAAAAATTTTCTGGGCCATCAAATATGACCTAAGGAACCATAGTCACCGCCCCGTCATGACTGGTCCTTGTTTTCTTGCGTCTTACGGCCAAAAAACTAGAATTCCGCCCGATTCCAATATTTTCGTGTGCTATAGCCCACACCTTCGGAGTGGGCCCGGGCCCCCCATCATCGGATCGCCTAAAAAATTTTCGGGCCATCAAATACGACCTAAGGAACCATAGTCATCACCCTGTCATAACGGCTCCTTGTTTTTTTACGTCATACAGCCAAAAAACTAGAAATCTTCTTGATTCCCATAGTTTCGCGTGCTATAGCCCACGCCTTTCGAGTTGGCCCCCTAGAAAATCGGATTGCTTAAAAATTTTTCGGGCCATCAAATACGACCTAAGGAACCATAGTCACCGCCCCGTCATGACTGCTCCTCATGTTTTTGCATTTTATGGCCAAAAAACTAGAATTCCGCCCGATTCACATATTTTCGTGTGCTATATCCCACGCATTCCGAGTGGGCTCGGGCCCCCCAAAACCGAATCGCCTAAAATTTTTCCTGAGCCATCAAATACGACCTAAGGAATCATAGACACTTCCCCGCCATGACCGTTCCTCGTTTTGTTGCATTTTAAGGCAAAAAAACTAGAATTCCGCCCGATTCCAATATTTTTGTGTGCGATATAGCCCACGCCTTCCGAGTGGGCCCGGGCTCCCCAGAATTGGATCGCCTAAAAAATTTTCGGACCATTAAATACGACCTAAGCAACCATAGACACTGCCCTGTCATGACTACTCCATTTTTGTTTTTGCGTTTTACGGCCAAAAAACTAGAATTCTTGTTACACCCTATATTGTCGTACGTAAAAATGCGTCGTAAGCAAACTAATGTAGGACCAAAAATGAGATAATATTTAAAAGTATATAAAGTAAGTTAATCATGTTACCTCTGAGGTTACAAATATTGAAGATCATGAACAACAAGTGCAAAGAGGGTTGGACAGTTCAGAAGCTAAAGCAATTAAATAAAACAATGTTTCGTCGAAAGTCGACAAGTTGGAAATGTTATAACATGTACCTTTGGGGTGAGACTAGGGTGATTAACATGATAAGGAGATTATGTTATGATTTATATTAGTCGTATGACATCCGTGTGTTATGTTTTGAAGTCAAGCGAGTTGTGGAACAAAAGTCGATGAAAGTCATCACAAGTTACATTCATAAGTTTTACTGAAACTTTGGGTCAAATGTAACTGCAATTTTCTCCCAATATACTTAGAGTTATGGGGTGTTCCACCCATCAAATTAAAGATCTATGAGTCTATTTTCCAACGCATTAAACCATTTGTCAATACGACATCGGAGTAGAGAGATATGTGCATTTTTGCGATACTGCGCAAGCTGCTAGGTGACAAGTAGGTGTGTCACCTACTTGCTTAAATGAAAGCCCAAAAATGGGCCATTTCGGGTCGTCCAAAGAGGCCTTTTAAGGGCCTATTTTCTTCATATATTAGACTTAAAATAGAGCATAATAACCAGACATAAGCTCTGCAAAGAATCCTCCCAAAAATTTCCCACAAACCCTAATTGATTTTCTCTCCCTTTCAAGTTCTAATTGGAGGTAAAACCTAGAGTTTGAAGAACCAAGATAGGAGCTGAGTTATCCAACAAATAAGGTGAGTTTACTGCTCTCTTTCATCCAGTTTTTCTTCTGTAAATTCATGGTAAGTCGTTCTATACTTGTAAGAACTCACGGGACGGTGATCGGAAGCCGTGAGTTCGAGTTATTCACTTGTAGCGGACTGTTTTGTGGACTGTTTTGTGTTGCTGTTGGGCTGCGTGTTTTACTACTATTTTGTGGAGTTTTGGAGGAGGAAGGGGGTTTATAAACACCATATAAATGTAGGGTGGTTGGCTGGTCGTTCGTCATAACATTTTCGGGTCGTTTGACACTACTACGGTGGTCGTTTTGTGTACGAAGAGATTGGGGTGTGTTGGGCTGTTTTGTAGTATTTGATGGTGTATATAGGGCTGGAAAATGATGTATATATGTTGTTATTGTTCTGTTCTTGTATTGTTGGTGTTATCTTGAATTTGGAGGAAGTAAGGATTATAGGGGAGATGCTGCCCGTTTTAATACAAAATAAGTTTGTCGTTCGTTGTGCGATAGTTGTACCTTTCGTAACTTAACGATAGTATTATTATCATTCTTGTAGATTAAGGTGCGAAGAGGTGAGTTCAACTTGGTGATTGGAAAGATTGTGATAAGGTATGTTAAGGCTAAGCCCTTCCTTCATTTTGGCATGATCTCGTAGCTACATGTGTTAATAATGAGACATAAAGAGAAGTTCGTATTCATGAATTCATTCACATTATTCTAGTCTCATAAGTTACAATATTATTCCTTATCAGGACTTCATATTCAGTTTAGTTTTGTCTTTATTCAGTCAAGAGAGCAGAGGGTCTATATATATATATACAGTATTATACTATTTTCACCACCATCGAGCTATAATCGGTGGGCAGGCCCCTATTGGGCAACCTCTGATCAGATGGTAAGTTATATATACCGAGCCTACTGTGGCCGAGCGCCTATGAGCGAGCCCAGGATGGCCGAGATACAGAGCCCATTATGGCCGAGCGCCTATGAGCGAGCCTACTACGGCCGAGCATTTACACGTACCGAGCCTTATAGGGCCGGACATTTATTTTACTTAATATATTGAGAGAGTTGAGTCAGTATCAGCAGGTAAGTATATCTCCAGACCATCTTTGACTCCCAGTTAATTTCAGTTATCATATTATCAGTTCAGTTCCAGCTTTTAGTTATTTTATTACCTTACATACTCGGTACATTATTTCGTACTGACGTCCCTTTTCTGGGGGCACTGCATTTCATGCGTGCAGGTTCAGACAGACAGACGGGTAGACCTCCTCAGTAGGTGTTTCCTGAGTTCAGCCTGATCGGTAAGCTCCACGTCTTTCGGAGTTGCCAGGTCTAGAGTTTTTGTGTACATCTTATGTATATCTGTATATTTGTTATGGGTAGGTCGGGGCCCTGGTCCGATCATAGTACATCTATCAGTAGAGGCTTGTAGACATATCCTGTTGGTTAGTGCAGTATGTTGCGTTTGTAGGCCTGGTATGTATAATTTGGTGGTTTGTCAGCTGTTGTAGCTATGACGGCCTTTTCAGCCTAGCTTTATATTGATGTTTAGTTAGCGCTAGTTTCCATTCAGTTTTATATTTTGCTTCGCAAATTGTCTTGCAAGGTGGCCCCATAGCCAAAGTATGACATTATGTGTTCAGAGTCCCTTAGTCGCAATTTGGTACGCCAGGTTAGGTGAGGCACCGGGTGCTTGTCTCGCTCCTAGGTTCGGGGCGTGACAATCTTGGTATCAGAGCAGTTCTATCCTAGGGAGTCTACAAGCCGTGTCTAGTAGGGTCTTGTTTATAGATGTGTTGTGCACCACATTATATAAGCAGGGCACTACAGGGCATTTAGGAGTTGGTTACCCTTCTTTGAAATCTAAATCGTGCTACAGAACTGAGTTATAGGAAATTTGAATTAAACTTATGTGTTGGTGTTTGCATGCACAGATGACGGTGACTAGGAAGACTACGGCTAGCCAGAGGAGAGATACAGCAGTAGGTGAGGGGACCAGCAGGGTACCCCCAGTAGATGGGGCCCAGTCTGAGGCTCAAGGTGAGACCCCTACTCAGCCATTACCGGCTCCTCCACCAACTACGGAGATTCCTAGGGAAACCGCACATCCAGTTCCCCCTCCACTTCCATCAGATCAGGACTTGAGGAGTGCGGTGCATTTGTTGACACAGTTGGTAGCTACCCAGCAACAGGCTAGGGCATCAGCTAGTGCAGGAACTTCTGAGGGGTCTGGGAGTTCAAGGGTCCGAGAGTTTATTGCTTTGAGTCCCCCAGAGTTCACGGGGACAGATCAGAGGGAGGACCCGCAGGATTTCATAGATCAGCTTCACAGGATCTTTCGTGTTATGCATGCCACGGAGAAAGAGGCAGTTGAGCTAGCAGCTTTTCGACTCCGAGATATAGCCATCCTTTGGTACGAGGGATGGGAGAGGTCCAGGGGACGTGATGCACCTCCAGCTATTTGGGAGAATTTTTCAGATGCCTTCCTTGACCAGTACTTACCACGGGAGATCCGACAGGCTCGAGTCGATCAGTTTCTATCCCTCAAGCAGGGTAATATGAGTGTTCGAGAGTATAGTCTTCGTTTTGACTCATTGGCCAGATATGCACCATCCATAGTTGCTACTATGCGGGACAGGATTCACAGGTTTATAGCAGGGTTAACCCCAGAGTTAACCGAGGCATGTGCCACCGCTGCATTGCAGGATAGTATGGATATCTCCCGGATTCAGGCATTAGCCCAGAATATAGAAAGGGGTAGGCATCGGCAGCAGGGTACAGAGAGGGCTGAGCAAGGGCAACATAAGAGGATGAGATTTCCCAGGTCTCAGGAGCAATATCAGGGTAGTTATAGGACCCAGTACTTCGGATGGCCACCTAGGCCTCCGCCACCTCAGTTACAGGGTTACAGGTATGACCGATATACTCAGTCAGGACCAGGTGAGAGCTCACGGGCGTCGGGTTTGCAGCGACAGCGAGGATCTGCGCAGACATGGTCATTTCCTCCACGGTGTGACATCTGTGGTAGAGGACACTTGGGCCAATGCCGAGCAGGTTCTGATGCTTGTTATACATGTGGGCGTCCAAGGCATATGATGCGAGATTGCCCAAATAGAGATTCGGGGGGAATGGCACAACCAACGAGTTCAGCAACAGGATCATCTATGTCCGTGCATCCTTCAGGGCGCAAGTCTCTCTCTTTGGCTGGTAGAGGTCAGGGCAGAGGTAGAGGTTCCAGTTCAAGTGGTAATCAGAACCGTATCTATGCTTTAGCGGGTCGACAGGACCAGGAGTCTTCACCAGACGTTGTGACAGGTATATTAACCATTTGCTCTCACGATGCTTATGCTTTGATAGACCTAGGATCTACTTTATCGTATATTACCCCATTTGTTGCGAGGAAGTTTGGTATAGTGCCTGAAATACTAAGTGATCCTTTTGCGGTATCTACACCGGTCGGAGAATCGATTATTGCTAGACGGGTTTACCGAGGTTGTACGGTGACAATTTGTAGTCGTCAGACCTCAGCTGACCTAGTTGAGCTAGAGATGATGGATTTTGATGCTATCATGGGCATGGACTGGTTGGCAGCTTGCTATGCCATAGTTGATTGCCGAGCAAAGGCAGCCAGATTTCAATTTCCGGGTGAGCCAGTCCTTGAATGGGTAGGTAATACACCAACACCCAGAGGGAGGTTTATTTCCTATTTGAAGACGAGGAAAATGATCGCAAAAGGGTGCATTTATCATATTGTGCAAGTTAGAGATGCAGATGTTGAGATACCTACACTTCAGTCTATTCTCGTAGTCAAAGAGTATGCAGATGTGTTTCTAGATGAGCTTCCAGGTATTCCTCCAGAGCGAGAGATTGATTTTAGCATCGATTTGCTTCCAGGAACTCAACCAATATCCGTCCCTCCGTATAGAATGGCACCTGGCGAATTGAAGGAGTTGAAGGAGCAGTTAAAAGATTTGTTGGAGAAAGGTTACATCAGGCCCAGTACCTCACCTTGGGGTGCACCAGTACTATTTGTGCGGAAGAAAGATGGCTCGCTGAGGATGTGTATCGATTATAGGCAGCTGAACAAGGTAACTATTAAGAATAAGTATCCACTTCCAAGGATCGATGACTTGTTTGATCAGTTGCAGGGGGCTAGATGCTTTTCAAAGATAGATTTGAGGTCGGGGTACCACCAGGTCAGAGTTCGGGAAAAAGATATTCCGAAGACAGCCTTCAGGACCCGATATGGCCACTTCGAGTTCCTTGTCATGTCCTTCGGGTTGACTAATGCACCCGCTGTATTTATGGACTTGATGAATAGCCTATTCCGGCCATTTTTAGATCTGTTCGTGATAGTATTTATTGATGATATTCTGGTTTATTCTCGTTCAGAGGATGAGCATGCGGACCACCTGCGAGTGGTACTCCAAACCCTCCGTGATCGTAAGTTGTATGCTAAGTTTTCTAAATGTGAGTTCTGGTTGAAGTCTGTAGCATTCTTGGGGCATATTGTATCAGATGAAGGGATAAAGGTGGACACTCAGAAGATTGAGGCCGTGAAATCTTGGCCTAGACCTACCACTCCGATAGAGGTTCGTAGCTTTCTAGGCTTAGCAGGATACTATCGGAGGTTTGTAGAGGGTTTTTCTTCCCTTTCGGCACCATTGACGAAGTTGACACAGAAAGAAACTAAGTTTCAATGGACAGAGGCTTGTGAGCGGAGTTTCCAAGAGCTTAAGAACAGGTTGACCTCAGCTCCAGTTCTAACACTTCCAGAGGGTCTAGAGGGTTATGCCGTGTATTGTGATGCATCAGGTGTCGGGTTAGGATGTGTCCTGATGCAACATGGGAAGGTAATTGCGTATGCTTCAAGGCAGTTGAGGAAGCACGAGAGGAATTATCCGACCCACGACCTCGAGTTAGCTGCGGTTGTCCATGCACTTAAGATATGGCGGCATTATTTATATGGTGTTCATGTTGATGTATTTACTGATCATAAAAGCCTACAATATATCTTCAAGCAGAAAGAGTTGAATTTGCGACAGAGGCGATGGCTTGAGTTATTGAAAGATTATGATGTTAACATTCTCTACCATCCAGGGAAAGCTAATATTGTAGCAGATGCATTAAGTCGCCGATCTATGGGTAGCTTAGCACATGTAGAGCCCGAGAAAAGACAATTAGCTAGAGAGATTCATCAATTGTCTTCATTGGGGGTTCGGTTAGTAGATTCTGAGGATGGTGGAGTTCTACTCCAAAACACTACAAAATCATCCCTCATAGCTGAAGTCAAGGAAAGGCAGTACGAGGACCCAGAGTTGGTCGAGCTGAGAGAGCGAGTTCTGCAGCAGAAGAAGCCGCTGTTAGAGCTAAAGGGAGATGGGGTTCTCAGATATAGGGGTCGGTTGTGTGTTCCAGATGTAGCAGGGCTACGAGACAGGATTATGTCAGAGGCACATTATTCATGGTATTCCATCCATCCTGGGTCGACGAAGATGTATCATGACATTAAGGATGTGTACTGGTGGAACGATATGAAAAAGAACATTGCTGAGTTTGTCGCCCAATGTACTAGTTGCCAGCAAGTGAAGGTAGAGCACCAGAAGCCTGGAGGGCTAATACAGACTATAGAGATCCCGACATGGAAATGGGAGGCGATAAACATGGACTTTATAACGGGTTTACCTCGTTCTAATCGTAAGTTCGATTCCATATGGGTGATAGTCGATAGGCTCACAAAATCAGCTCACTTCCTACCGGTCAGATCTACATATATAGCAGAAGATTATGCAAAGTTATATATTAAGGAGATAGTGCGGCTACACGGAGTACCAGTTTCTATTATATCTGACCGTGGGGCTCAGTTTACAGCACATTTTTGGAGGTCATTTCAGAGAGGTCTAGGGACTCAGGTGAATCTCAGCACAGCTTTTCATCCACAGACTGATGGACAAGCCGAGCGCACAATTCATACGCTCGAGGATATGTTACGAGTATGTGTGTTGGATTTTAAAAGAAGTTGGGATGAACATCTACCTCTTATCGAGTTTGCATATAATAACAGTTACCACTCCAGTATTCAGATGGCTCCGTACGAGGCTTTGTATGGGCGTAAGTGCAGATCTCCTATAGGGTGGTTTGATGTTGGGGAATCTGGGTTATATGGGCCAGACCTGGTTCAACAGGCCATAGAGAAAGTAAAGCTTATCCGGGAGCGACTGTTGACAGCTCAGAGTCGTCAGAAGTCATATTCTGACGTGCGGCGATGAGACTTAGAGTTCAGGATTAATGACTGGGTATTCTTAAAGGTATCACCTATGAAGGGCGTGATGAGATTTGGCAAGAAAGGCAAGCTTAGCCCACGGTATATTGGGCCTTATAGGATCATTCGGAGAGTGGGCCAAGTAGCTTATGAGTTAGAGTTTCCCTCAGAATTGGAGTCTGTCCATCCGGTTTTTCACGTATCTATGCTACGAAAGTGCATTGGCAATCCTACCCGAGTGGTGCCCACGGATGATGTACAGATTACAGAGGACTTGTCATACGAGGAAATTCCAGTTGCCATCCTAGACCGACAAATCCACAAGCTACGAAATAAGGAGGTAGCTTCCGTGAAGGTTTTATGGAGGAGCAAGAATGTAGAAGAGATGACATGGGAATCGGAGGAAGAAATGAAGTCTAAATATCCCCACCTATTTCAAACTGAAGATATGGTTCGAGATGGGACGCTACAACATAGCTCTATGTAGGCTAGCAGGTCATCAGGTAAGCTTTTATTTTTCATTTTCAATATTTATGATTTACGGTCGGTGAGGCAAATTGCTGCTATTTATAAAGATTGGCCATGTGTGGCATGCATAGTATGTTTTCTAGCTACGTGCAGGTTGGTTTTAACCTAGTGTACGAAGGATACTTTGGCAAAATTTTCCAAAGTCTCTAAGAGTAAACATTCGAGGACGAATGTTCCCAAGGGGGAGTGATGTTACACCCTATATTTTCGTACATAAAAATGCATCGTAAGCAAACTAATGTAGGACCAAAAATGAGATAATATTTAAAAGTATATAAAGTAAGTTAATCATGTTACCTCTGAGGTTACAAATATTGAAGATCATGAACAACAAGGTCAAAGAGGGTTGGACAGTTCAGAAGCTAAAGCAATTAAATAAAACAATGTTTCGTCGAAAGTCGACAAGTTGGAAATGTTATAACATGTACCTTTGGGGTGAGACTAGGGTGATTAATATGATAAGAAGATTATGTTATGATTTATATTAGTCGTATGACATTCGTGTGTTATGTTTTGAAGTCAAGCGAGTTGTGGAACAAAAGTCGATGAAAGTCATCACAAGTTACATTCATAAGTTTTACTGAAACTTTGGGTCAAATGTAACGGCAATTTTCTCCCAATATACTTAGAGTTATGGGGTGTTCCACCCATCAAATTAAATATCTATGAGTCTATTTTCCAACGCATTAAACCGTTTGTCAATACGACATTGGAGTGGAGAGATATGAGCATTTTTGCGATACTGCACAAGCTGCTAGGTGACAAGTAGGTGTGTCACCAACTTGCTTAAATGAGAGCCCAAAAATGGGCCATTTCGGGTCGTCCAAAGAGGCCTTTTAAAGGCCTATTTTCTTCATATATTAGACTTAAAATAGAGCATAATAACCAGACATAAGCTCTGCAAAGAATCCTCCCAAAATTTCCCACAAACCCTAATTGATTTTCTCTCCCTTTCAAGTTCTAATTGGAGGTAAAACCTAGAGTTTGAAGAACCAAGTTAGGAGCTGAGTTATCCAACAAATAAGGTGAGTTTACTGCTCTATTTCATCCAGTTTTTCTTCTATAAATTCATGGTAAGTCGTTCTATACTTGTGAGAACTCACGGGACGGTGATCGGAAGCCGTGAGTTCGAGTTATTCACTTGTAGCAGACTGTTTTGTGGACTGTTTTGTGTTGCTGTTGGGCTGCGTGTTTTACTACTGTTTTGTGGAGTTTTGGAGGCGGAAGGGGGTGTAGAAACACCATATAAATGTAGGGTGGTTGGATGGTCATTCGTCATAACATTTTCGGGTCGTTTGACACTACTACGGTGGTCATTTTGTGTATGAAGAGATTGGGGTGTGTTGGGCTATTTTGTAGTATTTGATGGTGTATATAGGGCTGGAAAATGATGTATATATGTTGTCATTGTTCTGTTCTTGTATTGTTGGTGTTATCTTGAATTTGGAGGAAGTAAGGATTATAGGGGAGATGCTGCCCGTTTTAATACAAAATAAGTTTGTCGTTCGTTGTGCGATAGTTGTACCTTTCGTAACTTAACGATAGTATTATTATCATTCTTGTAGATTAAGGTGCGAAGAGGTGAGTTCAACTTGTTTATTGGAAATATTGTGATAAGGTATGTTAAGGCTAATCCCTTCCTTCATTTTGGCATGATCTCGTAGCTATATGTGTTAATAATGAGACATAAAGAGATGTTCGTATTCATGAATTCATTCACATTATTCTATTCTCATAAGTTACAATATTATTCCTTATCAGGACTTCATATTCAGTTTAGTTTTGTCTTTATTCAGTCAAGAGAGCAGAGGGTCTATATATATATACAGTATTACACTATTTTCACCACCATCGAGCTATAATCGGTGGGCAGGCCCCTATTGGGCAACCTATGATCAGATGGTAAGTTATATATACTGAGCCTACTGTGGCTGAGCGCCTATGAGCGAACCCAGGATGGCCGAGATACAGAGCCCAGTATGGCCGAGCGCCTATGAGCGAGCCTACTATGGCCGAGCATTTACACGTACCGAGCCTTATAGGGCAGGACATTTATTTTACTTAATATATTGAGAGAGTTGAGTCAGTATCAGCAGGTAAGTATATCTCCAGACCATCTTTGACTCCCAGTTAATTTCAGTTATCATATTATCAGTTCAGTTTCAGCTTTCAGTTATTTTATTGCCTTACATACTCGGTACATTATTTCGTACTGACGTCCCTTTTCTGGGGGCGCTGCATTTCATGCGTGCAGGTTCAGACAGACAGACGGGTAGACCTCCTCAGTAGGTGTTTCCCGAGTTCAGCCTGATCGGTAAGCTCCACGTCTTTCAGAGTTGCCAGGTCTAGAGTTTTTGTGTACATCTTATGTATATCTGTATATATGTTATGGGTAGGTCGGGGCCCTATTCCGATCATAGTACATCTATCAGTAGAGGCTTGTAGACATATCCTGTTGGTTAGTGCAGTATGTTGGGTTTGTAGGCCTAGTATGTATAATTTGGTGGTTTGTCAGCTGTAGACGGCCTTTTCTGCCTAGCTTTATATTGATGTTTAGTTAGCGCTAGTTTCCATTCAGTTTTATATTTTGCTTCGCAAATTGTCTTGCAAGGTGGCCCCATAGCCAAAGTATGACATTATGTGTTCAGAGTCCCTTAGTCGCAATTTGGTATGCCAGGTTAGGTGAGGCACCGGGTGCTTGTCTCGCTCCTAGGTTCGGGGCATGACAATTCTACCTGATTCCCATATTGTCGTGTTCTATAGCCCACGCCTCTGAGTGGGTCTGGCCCCCAGAACCGGATCGCCTAAAATTTTCCCGGGCCATCAAATACGACCTAAGGAACCATAGTCACCGCCCTTCCTTGACCGTTCCTCGTTTATTTGAGTTTTACTGACAAAAAACTAGAATTCCGCCCGATTCCCATATTTTCGTGTGCTATAGCCCACGCCTTCCGAGTGGGCCCGGGCTCCCTAGAAAAGCGGATCGCTTAAAAATTTTTTGGGCCATCAAATACGACATAAGGAACCATAGTCACCGCCCCATCATGACTGCTCCTCATTGTTTTGTGTTTTACAGCCAAAAAACTAGAATTTCGGCCGATTCCCATATTTTCATGTGCTATAGCCCACGCCTTCCGGGTAGGCTCGGGCCCCCCATAACTGGGTCGCCTAAAATTTTTTCGGGCAATCAAATACCACCTAAGTAACCATAGTCATCGCCTCGCCATAACCGTTCAGCGTTTATTTGAGTTTTACGGCCAAAAAGCTAGAATTTCACCCGATTCCCATATTTTCGTGTGCTACTTCCCAGTGGGCATCAAAACATTTTCCGCCCGATCGCTTAAAATGTTTCCGGGCCATCAAAAATGACCTAAGGAACCATAGTCAACCACCCGCCATGACCGCTCCTTGTTTGTTTTTTGCGTTTTATAGCCAAAAAAACTAGAATTCCGCCCGATTCCCATATTTTCATGTGCTATAGCCAACGCCTTCCGAGTGGCCCCGTGCCCCCAGAACCGGATCACCTAAATTTTTTTCAGGCCATCAAATACGACCTAAGGAACCATAGTCACTGCCCCGTCAAGACTACTCCTCATTTCTTTGAGTTTTACTGCCAAAAAACTATAATTCTGCCCGATTCCCATATTTTCATGTGCTATAGACCACGCCTTCCGAGTGGGTCGCCCCCCCCCCCAGAATCGGATCGCCTAAAATTTTTTCGGGCCATCAAATACAACCTAAGGAACTATATTCATCACCTTGCCATGACCGTTCCTCGTTTATTTGCGTTTTATGGCCAAAAAACTAGAATTCTGGCCGATTCTCATATTTTCGTGTGCTACATCCCAGTGGGCAGGGCCCCCGAAAACGGATCACCTAAAATGTTTCCGGGCCATCAAAAATGACCTAAGGAAAAATAGTCACCGCCCTGCAATGACCATTCCTCGTTTATTTGCATTTTACGGCCAAAAACTAGAATTCCGCCCGATTCCCATATTTTCGTGTGCTATATCCCACGCATTCCGAGTGGGCTCATGCCCCCTGAAACTGAATTGCCTAAACTTTTTACGAGCCATCAAATACGACCTAAGGAATCATAATCACTGCCCCGCCATGACCGTTCCTCATTTCTTTGCATTTTAAGGCAAAAAAACTAGAATTCCGCCCGATTCCAATATTTTTGTGTGCGATATAGCCCACGCCTTCCGAGTGGGCCCGGGCTCCCCAGAATCGGATCGCCTAAAAATTTTTCGGGCTATAAAATACGACCTAAGCAACCATAGTCACTTCCCCATCATGACTACTCAATTTTATTTTTGCGTTTTACGGCCAAAAAACTAGAATTCTACCTGATTCCCATATTGTCGTGTTCTATAGCCCACGCCTTCGAGTGGGTCGGGCGCCCCAGAACCGGATCGCCTAAAATTTTTTCGGGCCATCAAATACGACCTAAGGAACCATAGTAACCGCCCTTCCTTGACCGTTCCTCGTTTATTTGAGTTTTACGGACAAAAAACTAGAATTCCGCCCGATTCCCATATTTTCGTGTGTTATAGCCCACGCCTTCTGAGTGGGCCCGGGCCCCCTAGAAAAGTGGATTGCTTAAAAAAATTTCGGGCCATCAAATATGACCTAAGGAACCATAGTCACCGCCCCGTCATGACTGGTCCTTGTTTTCTTGCGTCTTACGGCCAAAAAACTAGAATTCCGCCTGATTCCCATATTTTCGTGTGCTATAGCCCACACCTTCGGAGTGGGCCCGGGCCCCCTATCATCGGATCGCCTAAAAACTTTTCGAGCCATCAAATATGACCTAAGAAACCATAGTCATCACCCTGTCATAACTGCTCCTTTTTGTTTTACGTCTTACTGCCAAAAAACTAGAAATCTTCCCGATTCCCATAGTTTCGTATGCTATAGCCCACGCCTTTCGAGTTGGCCCGGGCCCCCTAGAAAAGCGGATCGCTTAAAAATTTTTCGGGCCATCAAATACGACCTAAGGAACCATAGTCACCGCCCCATCATGACTGCTCCTCATGTTTTTGATTTTATGGCCAAAAAACTAGAATTCCGTCGGATTCACATATTTTCGAGTGTTATATCCCACGCATTCCGAGTGGGCTCGGGCCCCCCGAAACCGAATCGCCTAAACTTTTTTCGAGCCATCAAATATGACCCAAGGAATCATAGTCACTGCCCCGCCATGACCGTTCCTTGTTTTTTTGCATTTTAAGGCAAAAAGACTAAAATTCCGCCCGATTTCAATATTTTTGTGTGCGATATAGCCCACGCCTTCCGAGTGGGCCCGGGCTCCCCAGAATCGGATCGCCTAAAATTTTTTCGGGCCATTAAATACGACCTAAGCAACCATAGTCACTGCCCCATCATGACTACTCCATTTTTGTTTTTGCGTTTTACGGCCAAAAAACTAGAATTCTACCTGATTCCCATATTGTCGTGTGCTGTAGCCCACGCCTCCGAGTGGGTCTGGCCCCCCAGAACCGGATCTCCTAAAGTTTTCTCGGGCCATCAAATACGACCTAAGGAACCATAGTCACCGCCCTTCCTTGACCGTTCCTCGTTTATTTGAGTTTTACCGACAAAAAACTAGAATTTCGCCCGATTCCCATATTTTAGTGTGCTATAGCCCACACCTTCCGAGTGGGCCCGGGCCCCTTAGAAGAGCGGATCGCTTAAAAATTTTTCGGGCCATCAAATATGACATAAAGAACCATAGTCACCGCCCCATCATGACTGCTCCTCATTGTTTTGTGTTTTACGGCCAAAAAACTAGAATTCCGGCCGATTCCAATATTTTTGTGTGTGATATAGCCCACGCCTTCCGAGTGGGCCCGGGCTCCCCAGAATCGGATCGCCTAAAAAAGTTTCGGGCCATTAAATATGACCTAAGCAACCATAGTCATTGCCCCATCATGACTACTCCATGTTTTATTTTTGCGTTTTACGGCTAAAAAACTAGAATTCTACCTGATTCCCATATAGTCGTGTGCTATAGCCCACGCCTCCGAGTGGGTCGGGCCCCCCAGAACAGGATCGCCTAAAATTTTTTTGGGCCATCAAATACGACCTAAGGAACCATAGTCATCGCCCTTCCTTGACCGTTCCTCGTTTATTTGAGTTTTACGGACAAAAAACTAGAATTCTGCCCCATTCCCATATTTTCGTGTGCTATAGCCCACGCCTTCCGAGTGGGCCCGGGCCCCCTAGAAAAGCGGATCGCTTAAAAAATTTTCGGACCATCAAATATGACCTAAGGAACCATAGACACCGCCCCGTCATGACTGGTCCTTGTTTTCTTGCGTCTTACGGCCAAAAAACTAGAATTTCGCCCGATTCCCATATTTTCGTATGCTATAGCCCACACGTTCGGAGTGGGCACTTGGCCCCTCATCATCGGATCGCCTAAAATTTTTTTGGGCCATCAAATACGATCTAAGGAACATAGTCATCACACTATCATAACTAATCCTTGTTGTTTTACGTCTTACAGCCAAAAAACTAGAAATCTTCCCCATTCCCATAGTTTCATGTGCTATAGCCCACGCCTTCCGAGTTGGCCCGGGCCCCCTAGAAAAGTGGATCGCTTAAAAATTTTTCGGGCCATCAAATACGACCTAAGGAACCATAGTCACTGCCCCGTCATGACTACTCCTCATGTTTTTGCATTTTATGGCCAAAAAACTAGAATTCCACCCGATTCACATATTTTCTTCTGCCATAGCCCACGCCTTCCGAGTGGGCCCGGACCCCCAGAACCGGATCACCTAAAAAATTTTCAGGCCATAAAATATGACCTAAGGAACCATAGTCACTGCCCCGTCATGACTGCTCCTCATTTCTTTGCGTTTTACGGCCAAAAAACTAGAATTCTGCCCGATTCCCATACTTTCGTGTGCTATAGACCACGCCTTCCGAGTGAGTCGGGCACCTAGAACTGGGTTGCCTAAAAACTTTTTAGGCCATCAAATACAACCTAAGGAAACATAGCCATCGCCTCGCAATAATCGTTGCTCGTTTAATTGCGTTTTACGGCCAAAAAGCTAGAATTCCGCCCGATTCCCATATTTTCGTGCGCTATATCCCAGTGGGCAGGGCCCCCGGACACGGATCGCCTAAAATGTTTCCCGGCCATCAAAAATGACCTAAGGAAATATAGTCACTGCCCCGTCATGACCTTTCCACATTTTGTTGAATTTTACGGCCAAAAAACAAGAATTCCCCCTTATTCCCATATTTTCATGTGCTATAGCCCACGCCTTCCGAGTGGGCCCGGGCCCCCCGGAACTATATTGCCTAAAACTCTTCCGGGCCTTCAAATACGACCTAAGGAACCATAGTCAATGCCCTGTCATACATGCTCCTCGTTGTTTTCCATTTTACTGCCAAAAAACTAGAATTGTGCCCGATTCCCATATTTTCATGTGCTATAGCCCACGCATACCGAGTGGGCCCGGGCCCCTAGACCCGAATCATCTAAAAATTTTCTAGGCCATCAAATAAGACCTAAGGAACCATAGTCACCGCCCTGTCATGACTTCTCCTTGTTGTTTTGCATTTTACATCCAAAAAACTAGAATTCCGCCCGATTCTCATATTTTCGTGTGCTATATAGCCCACGCCTTCCGAGTGGGCCCGGTCCCCCCTGAACCGGATCGCTTAAAATTTTTCTGGGCCATCCAATATGACCTAAGGAACCATAGTCACTGCCCCATCATGATTTCTCCTCATTTCTTTGTGTTTTACGGCCAAAAAACTAGAATTCCGCCTAATTCTCATATTTTCGTGTGCTATAGCCCATGCCTTCCGAGTGGGTCGGGCCACCCAGAACCGGATCGCCTAAACTTTTTTCAGGCCATCAAATACGTCCTAAGGAACCATAGTCATCACCCCGTCATGACTGCTCCTTATTTATTTGCGTTTTATGGCCAAAAAACTAGAATTCTCCCCGATTCCCATATTTTAGTGTGCTATGCCCACGCCGTCCGAGTGGTTCGGGCCCCCCAGAACCGGATCGCCTAAACTTTTTCCAGGCCATCAAATACGTCCTAAGGAACCCAAGTCATTGCCCCTCCATGACCGTTCCTCGTTTATTTGTGTTTTACGGCCAAAAAACTAGAATTCCACTCGATTCCCATATTTTTCGTGTGCTATAGCCCACGCTTTCCGAGTGGGCCCAAGCCCCCATCATCGGATCGCCTAAAAATTGTTTGGGCCATTAAATACAACCTAAGGAACCATAGTCACCACCCTATCATGACGGCTCCTAGTGGTTTGCGTCTTGCGCCTGATTCCCATATTTTCGTGTGCTATAGCCTACGCCTTCTGAGTGGTCCCGGGCTCCTAGAAAAGCGGATCGCTTAAACATTTTTCCGGGCGATCAAATATGACCTAAGGAACCATAGTCACCGCCCCTTCATGACCGTTCCTCATTTGTTTTGCATTTTACGGCCAAAAAACTAGAATTCCGCCCGATTCCCATATTTTCGTGTGCTATAGCCCACACATTCCGAGTGGGCCCGGGCCCCTGGAACCGGATCGCCTAAAAGTTTTTCGGGCCATCAAATATGACCTAAGGAACAATAGTCACCTCCCTGTCATGACCGCTCCACGCCTTCCGATTGGCCCGAGCCCACCGGACCCCGATCGCCTAAAATATTTCCAGGCCATCAAATACGACTTAAGGAACCAAAGTCACCGCCCCGCAATGGCCATTTTATGGCCAAACAAATATAACTCCGCCTGATTCCCATATTTTCGTATGCTATAGCCCACGCCTTCCGAGTGGGCACGGGCCCCCCGGACCTCGATCCCCTAAAACCTTTTTCGGGCCATGAAATACGACCTAAGGAACCACAGTTACCGCCCCGTCATGACTTCTCCTCATATTTTTTGCATTTTATGGCTAAAAAAGTAGAATTCTGCCCGATTCCCATATTTTCGTGTGCTATAGCCAACGCATTCCAAGTGGTCCCGGGCCTCCCAGACCCAGATCGCCTAAAACGTTTTTCTAGGCCATCAAATATGACCTAAGGAACCATAGTCGTTACCCCGCCATGACCGTTCCTCATTTTTTACGTTTGACGGCAAAAAAACTAGAATTCTGCCCGATTCCCATATTTTCGTGTGCAATAGCCCACGCCTTCCGAGTGGGTCAGGCCCCCAAAAATCGGATCGCCTAAAATTTTTTCGGGCCATCAAATACAACCTAAGGAACCATAGTCACCGCCCCATCATGACCGTTCCTCGTTTATTTGCGTTTTACGGCAAGAAAACTAGAATTTTGCCTGATTCCTATATTTTCGTGTTCTATAGAACACGCCTTCCCAGTGGGCAGGGCCCCCCAGACTCGAATCGCCTAAAATTTTTTAGGGCCATCAAAAACAACCTAAGGAAAAATAGTCACCACCCGCCATGACCTTTCCTCATTTTTTACGTTTTACGGCCAAAAAACTAGAATTCTGCCCGATTCCCATATTTTCGTGTGCTATTGCCCACGCCTTCCGAGTGGGCCCAGGCCCCCAGACCCGGATCGCCTAAAAATAATTTTTCGATCCATCAAATATGACATAAGGAACCATAGTCCCCGCCCCGTCATGACTGCTCCTCGTTGTTTTGCATTTTATGGCAAAAAAATAGAATTCTGCCTGATTTCCCATATTTTTGTGTGCTATAGCCCACGCCTTCCGAGTAGGCCCGGGCTCCCTAGAATCGAATAGCCAAAAGATTTTCCGACCCATCAAATATGACCTAAGGAACCATAGTCACCACCCCGCCATGACTGCTCCTCGGTGTTTTGCGTTTTACGGCCAACAAACTAGAATTCAGTACATTTTCTTATGCTATAGCCCACGCCTTCTGAGTGGACTCGTGCCCCCAGAACTGGATTGCCTAAAAGTTTTTCGGGCCATCAAATATGACCTATGGAACAATAGTCACTACCCCGTCATGACTACTCCTTGTTGTTTTGCGTTTTACGACAAAAAAGTAGAATTCTACCTAATTACCATATTTTCTTGTGCTATAGACCACGCCTTAGGTGATCGGGGTCCGGGTGGCCCGGACCCACTCGGAAGGCGTGGGCTATAGCACACGAATATATGGGAATTGGGCGGAATTCTAGTTTTTTGGCCGTAAAATGCAAAAAATGAGGAACGGTCATGGAGGGGCGGTGACTATGGTTCCTTAGGTCGTATTTGATAGCCCGGAAATATTTTAGGCGATCGGGGTCCGGGGGGCCCAGAAACCACTAGGAAGGCATAGGCTATAGCACACGAATATATGGGAATCAGGCGGAATTCTAGTTTTTTGGCAATAAAACGCAAAACAACGAGGAACGGCCATGGCGGGGCGGTGACTATGGTTCCTTAGGTCGTAGTTGATAGCCTGGAATAATGTTAGGCAATTGGGGTCGGGGGGCTCGGACCCACTCGGAAGGCATGGGCTATAGCACACGAAAAAATGGGAATCGGGCAAAATTCTAGTTTTTTGGTCGTAAAAGGGAAAACAACGAGGAACGGTCATGGAAGAGCGGTGACTATGGTTGCTTAGGTCGTATTTGACAGCCCGAACAAATTTTAGGCGATCGGGGTCCGGGGGGACCGGACCCACTAGGAAGGCGTGGGCTATATATAGCACACGAATATATGGGCATCAGGCAGAATTCTAGTTTTTTTCCCGTAAAACGCAAAACAACGAGGAACGGCCATGGCAGGGCAGTGACTATGGTTCCTTAGGTCGTATTTGATGGACTGGAAAAATGTTAGGCAATACGGTTTTGGGGGACCCGGGCCCACTCGGAAGGAGTGGGCTAGAGCACACAAAAATATGGGAATCGGGCGGAATTCTAGTTTTTTGGTCGTAAAAAGCAAAACAACGAGGAACGTTCATGGCAGGGTGGTGACTATGGTTCCTTAGGACCTATTTGATGGCCCAAATAAATTTTAGGCGATCGGGGTCCGGGGGGCCCGGACCCACTCAAAAGGCATGGGCTTAGCACACAAAAATATGGGAATCGGGCGGAATTCTAATTTTTTGGCCGTAAAACGCAAAACAACGAGGAACGGCCATGGTGGGGCGGTGACTATGGTTCCTTAGGTCGTATTTGACAGCCCGGAAATATTTTAGGCGATCGGGGTACGGGGGGCCCGGAACCCACTAGGAAGGCATGGGCTATAGTACACGAATATATGGGAATCGGGCGGAATTATAGTTTTTTGGCCGTAAAATGCAAAACAACGAGGAGCGGCCATGGAAGGGCGGTGACTATGGTTCCTTAGGTCGTATTTGATAGCTTGGAAAAATGTTAGGTAATCGGGGTCCGGGGGCTAGGACCCACTCGGAAGGCATGGGCTATAGCACACGAAAAAATGGGAATCGGGCAAAATTCTAGTTTTTTGGTCGTAAAAAGCAAAACAACGAGGAACGGTCATGGAAGGGTGGTGACTATGGTTCCTTAGGTCGTATTTGATAGCCCGGAAAAATTTTAGGCGATCGGGGTCCGGAGGGCCCGGACCCACTAGGAAGGCGTGGGCTATATATAGCACACGAATATATGGGAATCAGGCAGAATTATAGTGTTTTTGCCGTAAAACGCTAAACAACGAGGAACGGCCATGGCGAGGTAGTGACTATGGTTCCTTAGGTCGTATTTGATGGCCTGGAAAAGTTTTAGACAATCTGATTTCGGGTGACCCGGGCCCACTCGGAAGGCTTGGGCTAGAGCACACGAAAATATGGGAATCGGGTGGAATTCTAGTTTTTTGGTCGTAAAAAGCAAAACAACGAGGAACGGTCATGGCGGGGCGGTGACTATGGTTCCTTAGGACGTATTTGTTGGCCCAAATAAATTTTAGGTGATCGGGGTCCGTGGGGCCCGGACCCACTCGGAAGGCGTAGGCTTAGCACACGAAAATATGAGAATCGGGCGGAATTTTAGTTTTTTGGCCGTAAAACGCAAAACAACGAGGAACGGCCATGGAGGGGCGGTGACTGGTTCCTTAGGTCGTATTTGATAGCCTGGAAATATTTTAGGCGATCGGGGTCCGGGGGGCCCGGAACCCACTAGGAAGGCGTGGGCTATATATAGCACACGAATATATGGGAATCGGGCAGAATTATAGTTTTTTGGTAGTAAAACGCAAAACAACAAGGAACGGCCATGGCGGGGCGGTGACTATGGTTCCTTAGGTCATATTTGATTGCCTGGAAAAGTGTTAGGCAATCCGATTTCGGGTGACCCGGGCCCCCTCGGAAGGCTTGGGCTAGAGCAGACGAAAATATTGGAATCGGGCGGAATTCTAGTTTTTTGGTCGTAAAAAGCAAAACAATGAGGAACGGTCATGGCGAGGTGGTGACTATGGTTCCTTAGGACGTATTTGTTGGCCCAAATATATTTTAGGTGATCAGGGTCCATGGGGCCCGGACCCACTCGGAAGGCTTGGGCTAGAGCACACGAATATTTGGGAATCAGGCAAAATTCTAGTTTTTTGACCGTAAAACGCAAAACAACGAGGAACGGCCATGGCAGGGAAGTGACTATGGTTCCTTAGGTCGTATTTGATAGCCTGGAAAAATATTAGGCAATCAAGGTCCGGGGGCTCGGACCCACTCGGAAGCCATGGGCTATAGCACACGAAAATATGGAAATCGGGCAGAATTATAGTTTTTTGGTCGTAAAAAGCAAAACAATGAGGAACGGCCATGGCGGGGCGGTGACTATGGTTCCTTAGGTCGTATTTGATAGCCTGGAAAAATTTAAGGCAATTGGGGTCGGGGGGGCTCGGACCCACTCGGAAGGCTTGGGCTATAGCACACGAAAATATGGGAATCGGGCAAAATTCAACTTTTTTGGTCGTAAAAGGCAAAACAACGAGGAACGGTCATGGAAGAGCGGTGACTATGGTTCCTTAGGTCGTATTTGATAGCCCGGACAAATTTTAGGCGATCGGGGTCCGGAGGGACCGGACCCACTATGTAGGCGTAGGCTATATATAGCACACGAACATATGGGAATCGGGCGGAATTCTAGTTTTTTGCTCGTAAAAAGCAAAACAACGAGGAATGGTCATGGCAGGGCGGTGACTATGGTTCATTAGGACCTATTTGATGGCCCAAATAAATTTTAGGCGATCGAGGTCCGGGGGGCCCGGACCCACTCGAAAGGCGTGGGCTTAGCACACAAAAATATGGGAATCAGGTGGAATTCTAGTTTTTTGGCCGTAAAATGCAAAACAACAAGGAACGGCCATGGTGGGGCGGTGACTATGGTTCCTTAGGTCGTATTTGACAGCCCAGAAATATTTTAGGCGTACGGGGTCCGGGGGCCCGGAACCCACTAGGAAGGCGTGGGCTATAGTACACGAATATATGGGAATCGGGCGAAATTCTAGTTTTTTTGGCCATAAAATGCAAAATAGCGAGGAACGGCCATGGCAGGGCGGTGACTATGGTTCTTAGGTCGTATTTGATGGCCCAGAATTATTTTAGGCGATCGAGGTCCGGGGGCCCGGACCCACTCGAAAGGCGTGGACTATAGCACACGAATATATGGGAGTCGGGAGGAATTCTAGTTTTTTGGCCTTAAATGCAAAACAACGAGGAACGGTCATGACTGGGCGGTGACTATGGTTCCTTAGGTCGTATTTTATTGCCCGAAATAATTTTATGCGATCGGGGTCCGGGTGGCTCGGACCCACTCGGAAGGCGTGGGCTATATATAGCACACGAATATATGGGAATCGGGTGGAATTCTAGTTTTTGGTCGTAAAACGCAAAGAACGAGGAACGGTCATGGAGGGGCGGTTAATAGGGTTCCTTAGGTCGTATTTGATATCCCAAAAATATTTTAGGCGATCGGGGTCCGGGGGGCCCAGAACCCACTAGGAAGGCGTGGGCTATAGCACACGGATATATGGGAATCGGGCAGAATTCTGGTTTTTTGGCCGTAAAATGCAAAACAACGAGGAATGGCCATGGCAGGGCAGTGACTATGGTTCCTTAGGTCGTATTTGATAGCCTGGGAAAATGTTAGGCAATCAGGGTCCGGGGGCTCGGACCCACTCGGAAGGCATGGGCTATAGCACACGAAAATATGGGAATCGGTCAAAATTCTAATTTTTTGGTCGTAAAAAGCAAAACAATGAGGAACGGTCATGGCAGGGTGGTGACTATGGTTGCTTATGTCGTATTTGATAGCCTGCAAAAATTTTAGGCGATCGGGGTCCGGAGGGCCCGGACCCCCTAGGAAGGCGTGGGCTATATATAGCACACGAATATATGGGAATCAGGCGGAATTATAGTTTTTTGGTCGTAAAATGCAAAACAACGAGGAACGGCCATGGCAAAGCGGTGACTATGGTTCCTTAGGTCGTATTTGATAGCCTGGGAAAATGTTAGGCAATCAGGGACCGGGGGCTCGGACCCACTCGGAAGGCATGGGCTATAGCACACGAAAATATGGGAATCGGTCAAAATTCTAATTTTTTGGTTGTAAAAAGCAAAACAATGAGGAACGGTCATGGCAGGGTGGTGACTACCGTTCCTTATGTCGTATTTGAGAGCTTAGAAAAATTTTAGGCGATCGGGGTCCGGAGGGCCCGGACCCACTAGGAAGACGTGAGCTATATATAGCACACGAATATATGGGAATCGGGCGGAATTATAGTTTTTTGGCCGTAAAATGCAAAACAACGAGGAACGGCCATGGAAGGGCGGTGACTATCATTCCTTAGTTCGTATTTGATAGCCAGGGAAAATGTTAGGCAATCAGGGTCCGGGGGCTCGGACCCACTCGGAAGGCATGGGCTATAGCACACGAAAATATGGGAATCGGTAAAAAATTCTAAGTTTTTGGTCGTAAAAAGCAAAACAATGAGGAACGGTCATGGCAGGGTGGTGACTATGGTTCCTTATGTCGTATTTGATAGCCTGCAAAAATTTTAGGCGATCGGGGTCCGGAGGGCCCGGACCCCCTAGGAAGGCGTGGGCTATATATAGCACACGAATATATGGGAATCGGGCAGAATTCTGGTTTTTTGGCCGTAAAATGCAAAACAACGAGGAATGGCCATGGCGGGGCGGTGACTATGGTTCCTTAGGTCGTATTTGATAGCCTGGGAAAATGTTAGGCAATCAGGGTCCGGGGGCTCGGACCCACTCGGAAGGCATGGGCTATAGCACACGAAAATATGGGAATCGGTCAAAATTCTAATTTTTTGGTTGTAAAAAGCAAAACAATGAGGAACGGTCATGGCAGGGTGGTGACTATGGTTGCTTATGTCGTATTTGATAGCCTGCAAAAATTTTAGGCGATCGGGGTCCTGAGGGCCCGGACCCCCTAGGAAGGCGTGGGCTATATATAGCACACGAATATATGGGAATCGGGCGGAATTATAGTTTTTTGGCCGTAAAATGCAAAACAACGAGGAACGGCCATGGCAAAGCGGTGACTATGGTTCCTTAGGTCGTATTTGATAGCCTGGGAAAATGTTAGGCAATCAGGGTCCGGGGGCTCGGACCCACTCGGAAGGCATGGGCTATAGCACACGAAAATATGGGAATCGGTCAAAATTCTAATTTTTTGGTTGTAAAAAGCAAAACAATGAGGAACGGTCATGGCAGGGTGGTGACTACGGTTCCTTATGTCGTATTTGAGAGCTTAGAAAAATTTTAGGCGATCGGGGTCCGGAGGGCCCGGACCCACTAGGAAGACGTGAGCTATATATAGCACACGAATATATGGGAATCGGGCGGAATTATAGTTTTTTGGCCATAAAATGCAAAACAACGAGGAACGGCCATGGAAGGGCGGTGACTATCGTTCCTTAGTTCGTATTTGATAGCCAGGGAAAATGTTAGGCAATCAGGGTCCGGGGGCTCGGACCCACTCGGAAGGCATGGTCTATAGCACACGAAAATATGGGAATCGGTAAAAATTCTAATTTTTTGGTTGTAAAAAGCAAAACAATGAGGAACGGTCATGGCAGGGTGGTGACTATGGTTCCTTATGTCGTATTTGAGAGCTTAGAAAAATTTTAGGCGATCGGGGTCCGGAGGGCCCGGACCCACTAGGAAGACGTGAGCTATATATAGCACACGAATATATGGGAATCGGGCGGAATTATAGTTTTTTGGCCGTAAAATGCAAAACAACGAGGAACGGCCATGGAAGGGCGGTGACTATCGTTCCTTAGTTCGTATTTGATAGCCAGGGAAAATGTTAGGCAATCAGGGTCTGGGGGCTCGGACCCACTCGGAAGGCATGGGCTATAGCACACGAAAATATGGGAATCGGTCAAAATTCTAATTTTTTGGTTGTAAAAAGCAAAACAATGAGGAACGGTCATGGCAGGGTGGTGACTATGATTCCTTATGTCATATTTAAGAGCTTAGAAAAATTTTAGGCGATCAGGGTCCGAAGGGCCCGGACCCACTAGGAAGGCGTGGGCTATATATAGCACACGAATATATGGGAATCGTGCGGAATTATAGTTTTTTGGCCGTAAAATGCAAAACAACGAGGAACGGCCATGGCGGGGCGGTGACTATGGTTCCTTAGGTCGTATTTGATGGCCTGGAAAACTGTTAGGCAATCCGGTTTTGGGTGACCCGGGCCCACTCGGAAGGCTTGGGCTTGAGCACACGAAAATATGGGAATCGGGCGGAATTTTAGTTTTTTGGCAAAACGTAAAACAACGAGGAATGGCCATGGAGGGGCGGTGACTGGTTCCTTAGGTCGTATTTGATAGCCCGAAAATATTTTAGGCGATCGGGGTCCGGGGGTCCTGGAACCCACTAGGAAGGCGTGGGCTATATATAGCACACGAATATATGGGAATCGGGCGGAATTATAGTTTTTTGGTCGTAAAACGCAAAACAACGAGGAAGGGCCATGGCGGGGCGGTGACTATGGTTCCTTTGGTCGTATTTGATGGCCTGCAAAAGTGTTAGGCAATCCGGTTTCAGTTGACCCGGGCCCACTCGGAAGGCTTGGGCTAGAGCACACGAAAATATGGGAATCGGGCGGAATTCTAGTTTTTTGGTCGTAAAAAGCAAAACAACGAGGAACGGTCATGGCGAGGCGGTGACTATGGTTCCTTAGGACGTATTTGTTGGCCAAAATATATTTTAGGTGATCGGGGTCCAGGGGGCCCGAACCCACTCGGAAGGCTTGGGCTAGAGCATACGAATATTTGGGAATCAGGCGAAATTCTAGTTTTTTGACCGTAAAACGCAAAACAACAAGGAACGGCCATGGCAGGGCAGTGACTATGGTTCCTTAGGTCGTATTTAATAGCCTGAAAAAATATTAGGCAATCAAGGTCCGGGGGCTCGGACCCACTCGGAAGGCATGGGCTATAGCACACAAAAATATGGAAATCGGGCAAAATTCTAGTTTTTTGGTCGTAAAAAGCAAAACAACGAGGAATGGCCCTGGCGGGGCGCTGACTATGGTTCCTTAGGTCGTATTTGATAGCCTGGAAAAATGATAGGCAATTGGGGTCGGGGGCTCGGACCCACTCGGAAGGCATGGGCTATAGCACACGAAAATATGGGAATCGGGCAAAATTCTAGTTTTTTGGTCGTAAAAGGCAAAATAACGATGAACGGTCATGGAAGAGGGGTGACTATGGTTCCTTAGGTCGTATTTGATAGCCCGGACAAATTTTAGGCGATCGGGGTCCGGGGGGACCGGACCCACTAGGTAGGCTTGGGCTATATATAGCACACGAATATATGGGAATCAGGCGGAATTCTAGTTTTTTGGCCGTAAAATGCAAAACAACGAGGAACAACCATGGCTGGGTGGTGACTATGGTTCCTTAGGTCGTATTTGATGGCCTGGAAAAATGTTAGGCAGTCCAGTTTTGGGGGACCCGGGCCCACTCGGAAGGAGTGAGCTAGAGCACACGAAAATATGGGAATCTGGCGGAATTCTAGTTTTTTGGTCGTAAAAAGCAAAACAACGAGGAACGATCATGGCGGGGCGATTACTATGGTACCTTAGGACCTATTTGATGGCCCAAATAAATTTTAGGCGATCGGGGTCCGGGGGCCCGGACTCACTCGGAAGGAGTGGGCTTAGCACACGAAAATATGGGAATCGGGCGGAATTCTAGTTTTTTGGCCGTAAAACGCAAAACAACGAGGAACGGCCATGGTGGGGCGGTGACTATGGTTCCTTAGGTCGTATTTGAAGGCCTAGAATAATTTTAGGCGATCTGGGTCCGGGGAATCCGGAACCCACTAGGAAGGCGTGGGTTATAGCACACGAATATATGGGAATCGGGCGGAATTCTAGTTTTTTGGCCGTAAAACACAAAACAACGAGGAACGGCCATGGTGGGGCGGTGACTATAATTCCTTAGGTCGTATTTGATAGCCCAGAATAATTTTAGGCGATCGGGGTCTGGGAGCCCGGACCCACTCGGAAGGCGTGGGCTAAAGCACACGAATATATGGGAATCGGGAGGAATTCTAGTTTTTTGGCCTTAAATGCAAAACAACGAGGAACGGTCATGACTGGGCGGTGACTATGGTTCCTTAGGTTGTATTTTATTGCCCGAAATAATTTTATGCGATCGGGGTCCGAGTGGCTCGGACCCACTCGGAAGGCGTGGGCTGTATATAGCACACGAATATATGGGAATCGGGCGGAATTCTAGTTTTTTGGCCGTAAAACGCAAAAAACGAGGAACGGTCATGGAGGGGCGGTTAATAGGGTTCCTTAGGTCTTATTTGATATCCCGGAAATATTTTAGGCGATCGGGGTCCGGGGGCCCGGAACCCACTAGGAAGGCGTGGGCTATAGCACACGAATATATGGGAATCGGGCGGAATTATAGTTTTTTGGACGTAAAATGCAAAACAACGAGGAATGGCCATGGCAAGGCGGTGACTATGGTTCCTTAGGTCGTATTTGATAGCCTGGGAAAATGTTAGGCAATCAGGGTCCGGGGGCTCGGACCCACTCGGAAGGCATGGGCTATAGCACACGAAAATATGTTAATCGGTCAAAATTCTAATTTTTTGGTCGTAAAAAGCAAAACAATGAGGAACGGTCATGGCAGGGTGGTGACTATGGTTCCTTATGTCGTATTTGATAGCCTGGAAAAATTTTCGGCGATCGGGGTCCGGAGGGCCCGGTCCCACTAGGAAGGTGTGGGCTATATATAGCACACGAATATATGGGAATCGGGCGGAATTATAGTTTTTTGGCCGTAAAATGCAAAACAACGAGGAACGGCCGTGGCAGGGCGGTGACTATGGTTCCTTAGGTCGTATTTGATAGCCTGGTAAAATGTTAGGCAATCAGGGTCCGGGGGCTCGGACCCACTCGGAAGGCATGGGCTATAGCACACGAAAATATGGGAATCGGTCAAAATTCTAATTTTTTGGTCGTAAAAAGCAAAACAATGAGGAACGGTCATGGCAGGGTGGTGACTATGGTTCCTTATGTCGTATATGATAGCCTAGAAAAATTTTAGGCGATCGGGGTCCGGAGGGCCCGGACCCACTAGGAAGGCGTGGGCTTTATATAGCACACGAATATATGGGAATCAGGCGGAATTATAGTTTTTTGGTCGTAAAAAGCAAAACAACGAGGAACGGTCATGGCAGGGCGATGACTATGGTTCCTTAGGACGTATTTGTTTGCCCAAATAAATTTTAGGTGATCCGGGTCCGGGCGGTCCTCGGAAGTCGTGGGCTTAGCACACGAAAATATGGGAATCGGGCGGAATTTTAGTTTTTTGGCCATAAAACGCAAAACAACGAGGAACGGCCATGGAGGGGCGGTGACTGGTTCCTTAGGTCGTATTTGATAGCCCGGAAATATTTTAGGCGATCGGGATCTGGGGGACCCGGAACCCACTAGGAAGGCGTGGGCTATATATAGCACATGAATATATGGGAATCGGGCGGAATTATAATTTTTTGGCCGTAAAACGCAAAACAACGAGGAAGGGCCATGGCGGGGCGGTGACTATGGTTCCTTAGGTCATATTTGATGGCCTGGAAAAGTGTTAGGCAATCTGATTTTGGGTGACCCGGGCCCACTCGGAAGGCTTGGGCTAGAGCACACGAAAATATGGGAATCGGGCAGAATTCTAGTTTTTTGGTCGTAAAAAGCAAAACAACGTGGAATGGTCATGGCGGGGCGATGACTATGGTTCCTTAGGACGTATTTGTTGGCCCAAACAAATTTTAGGTGATCGGGGTCCGGGGGGCCCGGACCCACTCGGAAGTCGTGGGCTTAGCACACGAAAATATGGGAATCGGGCGGAATTTTAGTTTTTTGGCCGTAAAACGCAAAAAACTGAGGAACGGCCATGGAGGGGCGGTGACTGGTTCCCTAGGACGTATTTGATAGCCCGGAAATATTTTAGGCGATCGGGGTCCGGGGGCCACGGAACCCACTAGGAAGGCGTGGGCTATATATAGCACACGAATATATGGGAATCGGGCGGAATTATAGTTTTTTGGCTGTAAAACGCAAAACAACGAGGAAGGGCCATGGCGGGGCGGTGACTATGGTTCCTTTGGTCGTATTTGATGGCCTGGAAAAGTGTTAGGCAATCCGGTTTCAGGTGACCCGGGCCCACTCGGAAGGCTTGGGCTAGAGCACACGAAAATATGGGAATCCGACGGAATTCTAGTTTTTTGGTCGTAAAAAACAAAACAACGAGGAACGATCATGGCGAGGCGGTGACTATGGTTCCTTAGGACGTATTTGTTGGCCCAAATATATTTTAGGTGATCGGGGTCCAGGGGGCCCGGACTCACTCGGAAGGCTTGGGCTAGAGCACACGAATATTTGGGAATCAGGCGAAATTCTAGTTTTTTGACCGTAAAACGCAAAACAACTAGGAACGGCCATGGCGGGGCAGTGACTATGATTCCTTAGGTCGTATTAAATAGCCTGGAAAAATATTAGGCAATCAAGGTCCGAGGGCTCGGACCCACTCGGAAGGCATGGGCTATAGCACACGAAAATATGGAAATCGGGCAGAATTCTAGTTTTCTGGTCGTAAAAAGCAAAACAACGAGGAACGGTCATGGCAGGGCGATGACTATGGTTCCTTAGGTTGTAGTTGATAGCCCAAAAAAATTTTAGGCGATCGGGGGCCGGGGGGCCCGGACCCACTAGGAAGGCGTGGGCTATATATAGCACACGAATATATGGGAATCGGGCGGAATTATAATTTTTTGGCCGTAAAATGCAAAACAACGAGGAACGGCCATGGCGGGGCAGTGACTATGGTTCCTTAGGTCGTATTTGATGGCTCGAAAAAAGTTTAGGAGATCGGGGTACGGGGGGCCCGGGCCCACTCGGTAGGCGTGGGATAGAGCACACGAAAATATGGGAATCAGGGGGAATTCTAGTTTTTTGGTCGTAAAAAACAAAACAACGAGGAACGATCATAGCGGGGCGGTGACTATAGTTCCTTAGGACGTATTTGATGGCCGAAATAAATTTTAGGCGATCGGGGTCTGAGGCGCCCGGACCCACTCAGAAGGCGTGGGCTTAGCACACGAAAATATGGGAATCGGGCGGAATTCTAGTTTTTTGGCCGTAAAACACAAAACAACGAGGAACGACCATGGTGGGGCAGTGACTATGGTTCCTTAGGTCGTATTTGATGCCCCAAAATAATTTTAGGCGATCAGGGTCAGGGGGCCCGGACCCACTCGGAAGGCGTGGGCTGTATATTGCACACGAATATATGGGAATCGGGCGGAATTCTAGTTTTTTGGCCGTAAAATGCAAAAGAACGAGGAACGGCCATGGTGGGGCGGTGACTATGGTTCCTTAGGTCGTATTTGATGGCCCCGAATAATTTTAGGCGGTCGGGTTCTGGGGGCTCGGACCCACTCGGAAGACAGGGGCTATAGCACACAAAAATATGGGAATCCGGTGAAATTCTAGTTTATTTGCCGTAAATGCAAAACAACATGGAACGGCCACTGCTGGGCGGTGACTATTGTTCCTTAGGTCTTATGTGATTGCCCGGAATAATTTTAGGCGATCGGGGTCCTGGTGGCCCGGACCCACTCGGAAGGCGTGGGCTATATATAGCACACGAATATATGGGAATCGAGCGGAATTCTAGTTTTTTCGCCGTAAAATGCAAAAAATGAGGAACGGTCATGGAGGGGCGGTGACTACGGTTCCTTCGGTCGTATTTGATAGCCCGGAAATATTTTAGGCGATCGGGGTCCGGGGGGCCCGGAACCCACTAGGAAAGCGTGGGCTACAGCACACGAATATATGGGAATCGGGCGAAATTCTAGTTTTTTGGCCGTAAAATGCAAAAGAACGAGGAACGGCCATGCGAGGCGGTGACTATGGTTCCTTAGGTCGTATTTGATAGCCTGGAAAAATGTTAGGCAATCGGGGTCCGGGGGCTCGGACCCACTCGGAAGGCATGGGCTATAGAACACGAAAATATGAGAATCGGGCGAAATTCTAGTTTTTTTGCCGTAAATGCAAAACAACGAGGAACGTCCACGGCTGGGCGGTGACTATGGTTCCTTAGGTCGTATTTGATTGCTCGGATTAATTTTAGGTGATCGGGGTCCGGGTGACACGGACCCACTCGGAAGGCGTGGGCTATAGCACACGAAAATATGGGAATCGGGCAAAATTCTAGTTTTTTGGTCGTAAAAAGCAAAACAAAGAGGAACGGTCATGGCAGGGTGGCGACTATGGTTCCTTAGGTCGAATTTGATAGCCTAGAAAAATTTAAGGTGATCGGGGTCCGTAGGTCCCGGACCCATTAGGAAGGCGTGGGCTATATATAGCACACGAATATTTGGGAATCGGGCGGAATTCTAGTTTTTTGGCCGTAAAATGCAAAACAACGAGGAACGGCCATGGCGGGGCGGTGACTATGATTCCTTAGGTCGTATTTGATGGCCTAGAAAAATGTTAGGCAATCCGGTTTCGGGGGACTCAGGCCCACTCAAAAGGCGTGGGCTAGAGCACACAAAAATATGGGAATCGGGAGGAATTCTAGTTTTTTGGTCGTAAAAAGCAAAACAACGAGGAACGGTCATGGTGGGGTAGTGACTATGGTTCCTTAGGATGTATTTGACGGCCCAAATAAATTTTAGGCGATCGGGGTGGGGGGGGGGGGGCGGACCCACTCGGAAGGCGTGGGCTTAGCACAAGAAAATATGGGAATCGGGCGGAATTCTAGTTTTTTGGCCGTAAAATGCAAAACAACGAGGAACAGCCATGGTGGGGCGGTGACTATGGTTCCTTAGATCGTATTTGATGGCCCAAAATAATTTTAGGCGATCGGGGTCCGGGATCCCGGACCCACTCGGAAGGCATGGGCTAGCACACGAATATATGGGATTCAGGCGAAATTCTAGTTTTTTTGCCATAAATGCAAAACAACGAGGAACAGCCACGGCTGGGCAGTGACTATGGTTCCTTAGGTTGTATTTGATTACTCGGAATAATTTTAGGCGATCGGGGTCCGGGTCAGAAGGCGTGGGCTGCACACGAATATATGGGAATTGGGCGGAATTCTAGTTTTTTTGCCGTAAAATGCAAAAAACTAGGAACGGTCATGGAGGGCAGAGACTATGGTTCCTTAGGTCGTATTTGATAGCCCGAAAATATTTTAGGCGATCGGGGTCCGGGGGGCCCAGAACCCACTAGGAAGGCATGGGCTATAGCACACGAATATATGGGAATCGGGCGAAATTTTAATTTTTTGGCCGTAAAACGCAAAACAACGAGGAACGGCCATGGCGGGGCAGAGACTATGTTTCCTTAGATCAAATTTGATAGCCTGGAAAAATGTTAGGTATTCGGGGTCCGGGGGCTCGGACCCACTCAGAAGGCATGGGCTATAGCACACAAAAATTTGGGAATCACGCAAAATTCTAGTTTTTTGGTCGTAAAAAGCAAAACAACGAGGAACGGTCATGGCAAGGCGGTGACTATGGTTCGTTAGGTCGTATTTGATAGTCCAGAAAAATTTTAGGCGATCGGGGTCCGGAGGGCCCGGACCCACTAGGAAGGCGTGGGCTATATATAGCACACGAATATATGGGAATCGGGCGGAATTCTAGTTTTTTGGCCGTAAAATGCAAAACAACGAGGAATGGCCATATTAGGGCGGTGACTATGGTTCCTTAGGTCGTATTTGATAGCCTGGGAAAATGTTAGGCAATCAGGGTTCGGGGGCTCGGACCCACTCGGAAGGCATGGGCTATAGCACACGAAAATATGGGAATCGGTCAAAATTCTAGTTTTTTGGTCGTAAAAAGCTAAACAATGAGGAACGGTCATGGCAGGGTAGTGACTATGGTTTCTTATGTCGTATTTGATAGCCCAGAAACATTTTAGGCGATCGGGGTCCGGAGGGCCCGGACCCACTAGGAAGGCGTGGGCTATATATAGCACACGAATATATGGGAATCGGGCGGAATTATAGTTGTTTGGCCGTAAAATGCAAAATAATGAGGAACGGCCATGGCGGGGCGGTGACTATGGTTCTTAGGTCGTATTTGATGTCCTGGAAAAGTGTTAGGCAATCCGGTTTTGGGTGACCCGGGCCCACTCGGAAGGCTTGGGCTAGAGCACACGAAAATATGGGTATCGGACGGAATTCTAGTTTTTTGGTCGTAAAAAGCAAAACAACGAGGAACGGTCATGGCGGGGCGATGACTATGGTTCCTTAGGACGTATTTGTTGGCCCAAATAAATTTTAGGTGATCGAGGTCCGGGCGGTCCTCGGAAGTCGTGGGCTTAGCACACGAAAATATGGGAATCGGGCGGAATTTTAGTTTTTTGACCGTAAAACGCAAAACAACGAGGAACGGCCATGGAGGGGCGGTGACTGGTTCCTTAGGTCGTATTTGGTAGCCCAGAAATATTTTAGGCGATCGGGGTCTGGGGGGCCCGAAACCCACTAGGAAGGCGTGGGCTATATATAGCACACGAATATATGGGAATCGGGCGGAATTATAGTTTTTTGGCCGTAAAACGCAAAACAACGAGGAAGGGCCATGGCGGGGCGGTGACTATGTTTCCTTTGGTCGTATTTGATGGCCTGGAAAAGTGTTAGGCAATCCGATTTCGGGTGACCGGGGCCCACTCGGAAGGCTTGGGCTAGAGCACACGAAAATATGGGAATCGGGCGGAATTCTAGTTTTTTGGTCGTAAAAAGCAAAACAACGAGGAACGTTCATGCCGAGGCGGTGAATATGGTTCCTTAGGACGTATTTGTTGGCCCAAATATATTTTAGGTGATCAAGGTCCAGGGGGCCCGGACCAACTCGGAAGGCTTGGGCTAGAGCACACGAATATTTGGGAATCAGGCGAAATTCTAGTTTTTTTACCGTAAAACGCAAAACAACGAGGAACGGCCATGGCGGGGCGGTGACTATGGTTCCTTAGGTCATATTTGATAGCCTGGAAAAATATTAGGCAATCAAGGTCCGGGGGCTCGGACCCACTCGAAAGGCATGGGCTATAGCACACGAAAATATGGAAATCGGGCAGAATTCTAGTTTTTTGGTCGTAAAAAGAAAAACAACGAGGAACGGTCATGGCGGGGCAGTGACTATGGTTCCTTAGGACGTATTTGATGGCCCAAATAAATTTTAGGCGATCGGGGTCCGGGGGGCCCGGACCCACCAGGAAGGCGTGGGCTATATATAGCACACGAAAATATGGGAATCGGGCGGAGTTCTAGTTTATTTGCCGTAAATGCAAAACAACGAGGAACGGCCACGGCTGGGCGGTGACTATTGTTCCTTAGGTCGTATTTGATTGCCCGGAATAATTTTAGTCGATCGGGGTCCTGGTGGCCCGAACTCACTCGGAAGGCGTGGGCTATATATAGCACACGAATATATAGGAATCGAGCGGAATTCTAGTTTTTTGGCCGTAAAATGCAAAAAATGAGGAACGGTCATGGAGGGGCGGTGACTATGGTTCCTTAGGTCGTATTTGATAGCCCAGAAATATTTTAGGCGACCGCGGTCCGGGGGGCCCGGAACCCACTAGGAAGGCGTGGGCTACAACACACGAATATATGGGAATCGGGCAGAATTCTAGTTTTTTGGCCGTAAAATGCAAAAGAACGAGGAACGGCCATGACGGGGGGTTGACTATGGTTCCTTAGGTCATATTTGATAGCCTAGAAAAATGTTAGGCAATCAGGGTCCGGGGGCTCGGACCCACTCGAAAGGCATGGGCTATAGAACACGGAAATATGGAAATCGGGCGAAATTCTAGTTTTTTTGCCGTAAATGCAAAACAACGAGGAACGGCCACGGCTGGGCGGTGACTATGGTTCCTTAAGTCGTATTTGATTGCTCGGATTAATTTTAGGCGATCGGGGTGCGGGTGACACGGACCCACTCGGAAGGCGTGGCGAATATATGGGAATTGGGCGCAATTCTACTTTTTTGACCATAAAATGCAAAAAACGAGGAACGGTCATGGAGGGGCAGTGACTATGGTTCCTCAGGTCGTATTTGATAGCCCGGAAATATTTTAGGCGATCGGGGTCCAGGGGGGCCAGAACCCACTAGGAAGGCATGGGCTATAACACACGAATATATGGGAATCGGGCGGAATTCTAGTTTTTTGGCCGTAAAACGCAAAACAATGAGGAACGGCCATGGCGGGGCGGTGACTATGTTTCCTTAGGTCAAATTTGATAGCCTGGAAAAATGTTAGGCAATCGGGGTCCGGGGGCTCGGACCCACCCGGAAGACATGGGCTATAGCACACGAAAATATGTGAATCGGGCAAAATTCTAGTTTTTGGGTTGTAAATAGCAAAACAACGAGGTACGGTCATGGCAGGGCGGCGATTATGGTTCCTTAGGTCGAATTTGATAGCCTAGAAAAATTTTAGGCGATCGGGGTCCGTAGGGCCCGGACCCATTAGGAAGCCGTGGGCTATATATAGCACACGAATATCTGGGAATCCGGCGGTATTCTAGTTTTTTGGCCGTAAAACGCAAAACAACGAGGAACGGCCATGGCGGGGCGGTGACTATGATTCCTTAGGTCGTATTTGATGGCCTAGAAAAATGTTAGGCAATCCGGTTTCGGGGGACCCGGGCCCACTCAAAAGGCGTGGGCTAGAGCACACGAAAATATGGGAATCGGGAGGAATTCTAGTTTTTTGGTTGTAAAAAGCAAAACAACGAGGAACGGTCATGGCGGGGCAGTGACTATGGTTCCTTAGGACGTATTTGATGGCCCAAATAAATTTTAGGCGATCGAGGTTCGGGGGGGCCTGGACCCACTCGGAAGGCGTGGGCTTAGCACACGAAAATATGAAAATCGGGCGGAATTCTAGTTTTTTGACCGTAAAATGCAAAACAACGAGGAATAGCCATGGTGGGGCGGTGACTATGGTTCCTTAGGTTGTATTTGATGGCCCAAAACAATTTTAGGCGATCGGGGTCCGGGATCCCGGACCCACTCGGAAGGCGTGGGCTATAGCACACGAATATATGGGAATCGGGCGGAATTCTAGTTTTTTGGCCGTAAAACGCAAAACAACGAGGAACGGCCATGGCGGGGCGGTGTCTATGGTTCCTTAGGTCATATTGGATGGCCTAGAAAAATATTAGGCAATCCAGTTTCGGGGGACCCGGGCCCACTCGGAAGGCGTGGGCTAGAGCACCCGAAAATATGGGAATCGGGAGGAATTCTAGTTTTTTGGTCGTAAAAAGCAAAACAATGAGGAACGGTCATGGCGGGGCGGTGACTATGGTTCCTTAGGACGTATTTGATGGCCCAAATAAATTTTAGGCGATCGGGGTCCGGAGGGCCCTGACCCACTCGGAAGGCGTGGGCTTAGCACACGAAAATATGGGAATCGGGTGGAATTCTCGTTTTTTGGCCGTAAAACGCAAAACAACGAGGAACGGCCATGGTGGGGCGGTAACTATGGTTCCTTAGGTCGTATTCGATGGCCCAAAATAATTTTAGGCGATCGGGGTCCGGGATCCCGTACCCACTCAGAAGGCGTGGGCTATAGCACACGAATATATGGGAATCGGGCAGAATTCTAGTTTTTTGGCCGTAAAAGGCAAAAGAACGAGGAACAGCCATGGTGGGGTGGTGACTATGATTCCTTAGGTTATATTTGATGGCCCTAAAGAATTTTAGGCGATCGGGGTCCGGAGGCTCGGACCCACTCGAAGGTAGGGGCTACAGCACATGAAAATATGGGAATCCGGCTAAATTCTAGTTTTCTTGCCGTAAATTGCAAAACAACGAGGAACGACCATGGCGGGGTGGTGACTATGGTTCCTTAGGTCATATTTGATGGCTCGGAAAAAGTTTAGGCGATCGGGGTCCGGGGGTCCCGATCCCACTCGGAAGGTGTGGGCTACAACACTCGAATATATGGGAATCGGGCAGAATTCTAGTTTTTTGGCCGTAAAACGCAAAACAACGAGGAACGGCCATGAAGGGGCGGTGACTATGGTTCCATAGGTCGTACTAGATGGCCTGGAAAAATGTTAGGCAATCCGGTTTTGGGGTACCCGGGCCCACTCGGAAGGCATGGGCTCAGCACATAAAAATATGGGAATCGGGCGGAATTCTACTTTTTTGGTCGTAAAAAGCAAAACAACGAGGAACGGTCATGGCGGGGCGGTGACTATGGTTCCTTAGGTCATATTTGATGGCCCAAATAAATTTTAGGTGATTGGGATCCGGGGGGCCCGGACGCACTCGGAAGGCATGGGCTACAGCTCACTAAAATATGGCAATCGCACGAAATTCTAGTTTTTTGGACGTAAAAAGGAAAAAAATGAGGAACGGTCATGGCGGGGTGGTGACTACTGTTCCTTAGGTCGTAGTTGATGGCCCGAAAATATTTTAGGCGATCAGGGTCCGGGGGCCCTGACCCACTTGGAAGGCGTGGGCTATATCTCACGAAAATATGGAAAATCGGGCGAAATTCTCGTTTTTTGGCCGTAAAATGCAAAACAACGAGGAACGGCCATGGTGGGGCGGTAACTATGGTTCCTTAGGTCGTATTTGATGGCCCAAAATAATTTTAGGCGATCGGGGTCCGGGATCCCGTACCCACTCAGAAGGCGTGGGCTATAGCACACGAATATATGGGAAACGAGCGGAATTCTAGTTTTTTAGCCGTAAAAGGCAAAAGAACGAGGAACGGCCATGGTGGGGCGGTGACTATGATTCCTTAGGTCATATTTGATGGCCCTAAAGAATTTTAGGCGATCGGGGTCCGGAGGCTCGGACCCACTCGAAGGCAGGGGCTACAGCACATGAAGATATGGGAATCAGGCGAAATTCTAGTTTTCTTGCCGTAAATTGCAAAACAACGAGGAACGACCATGGCGGGGTGGTGACTATGGTTCCTTAGGTCATATTTGATGGCTCGGAAAAAGTTTAGGCGATCGGGGTCCGGGGGTCCCGATCCCACTCGGAAGGCGTGGGCTACAACACTCGAATATATGGGAATCGGGCAGAATTCTAGTTTTTTGGCCGTAAAACGCAAAACAACGAGGAACAGCCATGGAGGGGCGGTGACTATGGTTCCATAGGTCGTATTAGATGGCCTGGAAAAATGTTAGGCAATCCGGTTTTGGGGTACCCGGGCCCACTCGGAAGGCGTGGGCTCTGCACATGAAAATATGGGAATCGGGCGGAATTCTACTTTTTTGGTCGTAAAAATCAAATCAACGAGGAACAGTCATGGCGGGGTGGTGACTATGGTTCCTTAGGTCGTATTTGATGGCCCAAATAAATTTTAGGTGATTGGGATCCGGGGGGCCCGGACGCACTCGGAAGGCATGGGCTACAGCTCACTAAAATATGGCAATCGCACGAAATTCTAGTTTTTTGGACGTAAAAAGGAAAAAAATGAGGAACGGTCATGGCGGGGTGGTGACTACTGTTCCTTAGGTCGTAGTTGATGGCCCGAAAATATTTTAGGCGATCAGGGTCCAGGGGCCCTGACCCACTTGGAAGGCATGGGCTATATCTCACGAAAATATGGGAAATTGGGCGAAATTCTAGTTTTTTGGCCGTAAAACGCAAAACAACAAGGAACGGCCATGGCGAGGCGGTGACTATGGTTCCTTAAGTCGTATTTGATGGCCTAGAATAATTTTAGGCGATCAGGGTCCGGGTGCCCGGATCCACTCGAAAGGCGTGGGCTATAGCACACGAATATATGGTAATCGGGCGGAATTCTAGTTTTTTGGCCTAAAACGCAAAAGAACGAGGAACGGCCATGGAGGGGAGGTGACTATGGTTCCTTAGGTCGTATTTGATGTCCCCGAATAATTTTAGCTGATCCGGGTCCGGGGGCTCAGATCCACTCGGAAGGCATGGTAGCACACGAAAATAAGTGAATCAGGCAAAATTCTAGTTTTTTGGTCGTAAAAAGCAAAACAACGAGGAACGGTCATGGCAGGGCGGTGACTATGGTTCCTTAGGTTGTATTTGATAGTTCAGAAAAATTTTAGGCGATCAGGGTCCGGAGGGCCCGGACCCATTAGGAAGGCGTGGGCTATATATAGCACACGAATATATGGGAATCGGGCGGAATGCTAGTTTTTTGGCCGTAAAACGCAAAACAACGAGGAACGGCCATGGCGGGGCGGTGACTATGGTTCCTTAGGTCGTATTTGATGGCCTAGAAAAATGTTAGGCAATCCGGTTTCGGGAGACCCGGGCCCACTCGGAAGGCATGGGCTAGAGCACACGAATATATGGGAATCGGGAGGAATTTTAGTTTTTTGGTCGTAAAAAGCAAAACAATGAGGAACAGTCATGGCGGGGCGGTGACTATGGTTCCTTAGGACGTATTTGATGGCCCAAATAAATTTTAGGCGATCGGGGTCCGGGGGGCCCTGACCCACTCGGAAGGCGTGGGCTTAGCACACGAAAATATGGGAATCGGGTGGAATTCTCATTTTTTGGCCGTAAAACGCAAAACAACGAGGAACGGCCATGGTGGGGCGGTGACTATGGTTCCATAGATCGTATTTGATGGCCCAAATAAATTTTAGGTGATTGGGATCCGGGGAGCCCGGACGCACTCGGAAGGCATGGGCTACAGCTCACTAAAATATGGTAATCGCACGAAATTCTAGTTTTTTGGACGTAAAAAGGAAAGGAATTGAGGAACGGTCATGGAGGGGCGGTGACTACTGTTCCTTAGGTCGTAGTTGATGGCCCGAAAATATTTTAGGCAATCAGGGTCCGGGTGCCCTGACCCACTTGGAAGGCGTGGGCTATATCTCACGAAAATATGGGAATCGGGCGAAATTCTAGTTTTATGGCCGTAAAATGCAAAATAATGAGGAACGGCCATGGCGGGGCGGTGACTATGGTTCCTTAAGTCGTATTTGATGGCCTAGAATAATTTTAGGCGATCACGGTATGGGGTGCCCGGACCCACTCGAAATGCGTGCGCTACAGCACACGAATATATGGTAATCGGGCGGAATTCTAGTTTTTTGGCCGTAAAACGCAAAAGAACGAGGAACGGCCATGGAGGGGAGGTGACTATGATTCCTTAGATCAAATTTCATAGCCTGGAAAAATGTTAGTTAATCGGGGTCCGGGGGCTCGGACCCACTAAGAAGGCATGGGCTATAGCACATGAAAATATGGGAATCAGGCAAAATTCTAGTTTTTTTGTCGTAAAATGCAAAACAACGAGGAACGGTCATGGCAGGCGGGTACTATGGTTCCTTAGGTCGTATTTGATTGTCCAGAAATATTTTAGGCGATCGGTGTCCGGAGGGCCCGGACCCACTCGGAAGGCATTGGCTATGGCACATAAATATATGGGAATCGGGTGGAATTCTAGTTTTTTGGCCGTAAAATGCAAAACAACGAGGAACGGCCATGGAGGGGCGGTGACTATGGTTCCTTAGGTCGTATTTGATCCCCGGACCCACTCGGAAAGTCATGGGCTATGGCACACGAATATATGGGAATCGGGCGGAATTCTAGTTTTTTTGGCGTAAAACGCAAAACCACGAGGAACAGCCATGGCGGGGCGGTGACTATGGTTCCTTAGGTCGTATTTGATAACCCGAAAATATTTTAGGCGATCGGGGTCCGGGAGGCCCGGAACCAACAAGGAAGGCGTGGGCTGTAGCACACGAATATATGGGAATCGGGCGGAATTCTAATTTTTTGGCCGTAAAACGCAAAATAACGAGGAACGGCCATGGCGAGGAGGTGTCTATGGTTCCTTAGGTCATATTTGATGTCCCAGAATAATTTTATGCGATCGGGGTCCGGGGTCCCGGACCCACTCGGAAGGCGTGGGTATAGCACACGAATATATGGGAATCAGGCGGAATTCTAGTTTTTTGACCGTAAAATGCAAAACAACGAGGAATGGCCATGGAGGGGAGGTGACTATGGTTCCTTAGGTCGTATTTGATGGCCCAAAATAATTTTAGGCGATCGGGGTCCGGGATCCCGGACCCACTCGGAAGGCATGGGCTAGCACACGAATATATGGGATTCAGGCGAAATTCTAGTTTTTTTGCCATAAATGCAAAACAACGAGGAACAGCCACGGCTGGGCAGTGACTATGGTTCCTTAGGTTGTATTTGATTACTCGGAATAATTTTAGGCGATCGGGGTCCGGGTCAGAAGGCGTGGGCTGCACACGAATATATGGGAATTGGGCGGAATTCTAGTTTTTTTGCCGTAAAATGCAAAAAACTAGGAACGGTCATGGAGGGCAGAGACTATGGTTCCTTAGGTCGTATTTGATAGCCCGAAAATATTTTAGGCGATCGGGGTCCGGGGGGCCCAGAACCCACTAGGAAGGCATGGGCTATAGCACACGAATATATGGGAATCGGGCGAAATTTTAATTTTTTGGCCGTAAAACGCAAAACAACGAGGAACGGCCATGGCGGGGCAGAGACTATGTTTCCTTAGATCAAATTTGATAGCCTGGAAAAATGTTAGGTATTCGGGGTCCGGGGGCTCGGACCCACTCAGAAGGCATGGGCTATAGCACACAAAAATTTGGGAATCACGCAAAATTCTAGTTTTTTGGTCGTAAAAAGCAAAACAACGAGGAACGGTCATGGCAAGGCGGTGACTATGGTTCGTTAGGTCGTATTTGATAGTCCAGAAAAATTTTAGGCGATCGGGGTCCGGAGGGCCCGGACCCACTAGGAAGGCGTGGGCTATATATAGCACACGAATATATGGGAATCGGGCGGAATTCTAGTTTTTTGGCCGTAAAATGCAAAACAACGAGGAATGGCCATATTAGGGCGGTGACTATGGTTCCTTAGGTCGTATTTGATAGCCTGGGAAAATGTTAGGCAATCAGGGTTCGGGGGCTCGGACCCACTCGGAAGGCATGGGCTATAGCACACGAAAATATGGGAATCGGTCAAAATTCTAGTTTTTTGGTCGTAAAAAGCTAAACAATGAGGAACGGTCATGGCAGGGTAGTGACTATGGTTTCTTATGTCGTATTTGATAGCCCAGAAACATTTTAGGCGATCGGGGTCCGGAGGGCCCGGACCCACTAGGAAGGCGTGGGCTATATATAGCACACGAATATATGGGAATCGGGCGGAATTATAGTTGTTTGGCCGTAAAATGCAAAATAATGAGGAACGGCCATGGCGGGGCGGTGACTATGGTTCTTAGGTCGTATTTGATGTCCTGGAAAAGTGTTAGGCAATCCGATTTTGGGTGACCCGGGCCCACTCGGAAGGCTTGGGCTAGAGCACACGAAAATATGGGTATCGGACGGAATTCTAGTTTTTTGGTCGTAAAAAGCAAAACAACGAGGAACGGTCATGGCGGGGCGATGACTATGGTTCCTTAGGACGTATTTGTTGGCCCAAATAAATTTTAGGTGATCGAGGTCCGGGCGGTCCTCGGAAGTCGTGGGCTTAGCACACGAAAATATGGGAATCGGGCGGAATTTTAGTTTTTTGACCGTAAAACGCAAAACAACGAGGAACGGCCATGGAGGGGCGGTGACTGGTTCCTTAGGTCGTATTTGGTAGCCCAGAAATATTTTAGGCGATCGGGGTCTGGGGGGCCCGAAACCCACTAGGAAGGCGTGGGCTATATATAGCACACGAATATATGGGAATCGGGCGGAATTATAGTTTTTTGGCCGTAAAACGCAAAACAACGAGGAAGGGCCATGGCGGGGCGGTGACTATGTTTCCTTTGGTCGTATTTGATGGCCTGGAAAAGTGTTAGGCAATCCGATTTCGGGTGACCGGGGCCCACTCGGAAGGCTTGGGCTAGAGCACACGAAAATATGGGAATCGGGCGGAATTCTAGTTTTTTGGTCGTAAAAAGCAAAACAACGAGGAACGTTCATGCCGAGGCGGTGAATATGGTTCCTTAGGACGTATTTGTTGGCCCAAATATATTTTAGGTGATCAAGGTCCAGGGGGCCCGGACCAACTCGGAAGGCTTGGGCTAGAGCACACGAATATTTGGGAATCAGGCGAAATTCTAGTTTTTTTACCGTAAAACGCAAAACAACGAGGAACGGCCATGGCGGGGCGGTGACTATGGTTCCTTAGGTCATATTTGATAGCCTGGAAAAATATTAGGCAATCAAGGTCCGGGGGCTCGGACCCACTCGAAAGGCATGGGCTATAGCACACGAAAATATGGAAATCGGGCAGAATTCTAGTTTTTTGGTCGTAAAAAGAAAAACAACGAGGAACGGTCATGGCGGGGCAGTGACTATGGTTCCTTAGGACGTATTTGATGGCCCAAATAAATTTTAGGCGATCGGGGTCCGGGGGGCCCGGACCCACCAGGAAGGCGTGGGCTATATATAGCACACGAAAATATGGGAATCGGGCGGAGTTCTAGTTTATTTGCCGTAAATGCAAAACAACGAGGAACGGCCACGGCTGGGCGGTGACTATTGTTCCTTAGGTCGTATTTGATTGCCCGGAATAATTTTAGTCGATCGGGGTCCTGGTGGCCCGAACTCACTCGGAAGGCGTGGGCTATATATAGCACACGAATATATAGGAATCGAGCGGAATTCTAGTTTTTTGGCCGTAAAATGCAAAAAATGAGGAACGGTCATGGAGGGGCGGTGACTATGGTTCCTTAGGTCGTATTTGATAGCCCAGAAATATTTTAGGCGACCGCGGTCCGGGGGGCCCGGAACCCACTAGGAAGGCGTGGGCTACAACACACGAATATATGGGAATCGGGCAGAATTCTAGTTTTTTGGCCGTAAAATGCAAAAGAACGAGGAACGGCCATGACGGGGGGTTGACTATGGTTCCTTAGGTCATATTTGATAGCCTAGAAAAATGTTAGGCAATCAGGGTCCGGGGGCTCGGACCCACTCGAAAGGCATGGGCTATAGAACACGGAAATATGGAAATCGGGCGAAATTCTAGTTTTTTTGCCGTAAATGCAAAACAACGAGGAACGGCCACGGCTGGGCGGTGACTATGGTTCCTTAAGTCGTATTTGATTGCTCGGATTAATTTTAGGCGATCGGGGTGCGGGTGACACGGACCCACTCGGAAGGCGTGGCGAATATATGGGAATTGGGCGCAATTCTACTTTTTTGACCATAAAATGCAAAAAACGAGGAACGGTCATGGAGGGGCAGTGACTATGGTTCCTCAGGTCGTATTTGATAGCCCGGAAATATTTTAGGCGATCGGGGTCCAGGGGGGCCAGAACCCACTAGGAAGGCATGGGCTATAACACACGAATATATGGGAATCGGGCGGAATTCTAGTTTTTTGGCCGTAAAACGCAAAACAATGAGGAACGGCCATGGCGGGGCGGTGACTATGTTTCCTTAGGTCAAATTTGATAGCCTGGAAAAATGTTAGGCAATCGGGGTCCGGGGGCTCGGACCCACCCGGAAGACATGGGCTATAGCACACGAAAATATGTGAATCGGGCAAAATTCTAGTTTTTGGGTTGTAAATAGCAAAACAACGAGGTACGGTCATGGCAGGGCGGCGATTATGGTTCCTTAGGTCGAATTTGATAGCCTAGAAAAATTTTAGGCGATCGGGGTCCGTAGGGCCCGGACCCATTAGGAAGCCGTGGGCTATATATAGCACACGAATATCTGGGAATCCGGCGGTATTCTAGTTTTTTGGCCGTAAAACGCAAAACAACGAGGAACGGCCATGGCGGGGCGGTGACTATGATTCCTTAGGTCGTATTTGATGGCCTAGAAAAATGTTAGGCAATCCGGTTTCGGGGGACCCGGGCCCACTCAAAAGGCGTGGGCTAGAGCACACGAAAATATGGGAATCGGGAGGAATTCTAGTTTTTTGGTTGTAAAAAGCAAAACAACGAGGAACGGTCATGGCGGGGCAGTGACTATGGTTCCTTAGGACGTATTTGATGGCCCAAATAAATTTTAGGCGATCGAGGTTCGGGGGGGCCTGGACCCACTCGGAAGGCGTGGGCTTAGCACACGAAAATATGAAAATCGGGCGGAATTCTAGTTTTTTGACCGTAAAATGCAAAACAACGAGGAATAGCCATGGTGGGGCGGTGACTATGGTTCCTTAGGTCGTATTTGATGGCCCAAAACAATTTTAGGCGATCGGGGTCCGGGATCCCGGACCCACTCGGAAGGCGTGGGCTATAGCACACGAATATATGGGAATCGGGCGGAATTCTAGTTTTTTGGCCGTAAAACGCAAAACAACGAGGAACGGCCATGGCGGGGCGGTGTCTATGGTTCCTTAGGTCATATTGGATGGCCTAGAAAAATATTAGGCAATCCAGTTTCGGGGGACCCGGGCCCACTCGGAAGGCGTGGGCTAGAGCACCCGAAAATATGGGAATCGGGAGGAATTCTAGTTTTTTGGTCGTAAAAAGCAAAACAATGAGGAACGGTCATGGCGGGGCGGTGACTATGGTTCCTTAGGACGTATTTGATGGCCCAAATAAATTTTAGGCGATCGGGGTCCGGAGGGCCCTGACCCACTCGGAAGGCGTGGGCTTAGCACACGAAAATATGGGAATCGGGTGGAATTCTCGTTTTTTGGCCGTAAAACGCAAAACAACGAGGAACGGCCATGGTGGGGCGGTAACTATGGTTCCTTAGGTCGTATTCGATGGCCCAAAATAATTTTAGGCGATCGGGGTCCGGGATCCCGTACCCACTCAGAAGGCGTGGGCTATAGCACACGAATATATGGGAATCGGGCAGAATTCTAGTTTTTTGGCCGTAAAAGGCAAAAGAACGAGGAACAGCCATGGTGGGGTGGTGACTATGATTCCTTAGGTTATATTTGATGGCCCTAAAGAATTTTAGGCGATCGGGGTCCGGAGGCTCGGACCCACTCGAAGGTAGGGGCTACAGCACATGAAAATATGGGAATCCGGCTAAATTCTAGTTTTCTTGCCGTAAATTGCAAAACAACGAGGAACGACCATGGCGGGGTGGTGACTATGGTTCCTTAGGTCATATTTGATGGCTCGGAAAAAGTTTAGGCGATCGGGGTCCGGGGGTCCCGATCCCACTCGGAAGGTGTGGGCTACAACACTCGAATATATGGGAATCGGGCAGAATTCTAGTTTTTTGGCCGTAAAACGCAAAACAACGAGGAACGGCCATGAAGGGGCGGTGACTATGGTTCCATAGGTCGTACTAGATGGCCTGGAAAAATGTTAGGCAATCCGGTTTTGGGGTACCCGGGCCCACTCGGAAGGCATGGGCTCAGCACATAAAAATATGGGAATCGGGCGGAATTCTACTTTTTTGGTCGTAAAAAGCAAAACAACGAGGAACGGTCATGGCGGGGCGGTGACTATGGTTCCTTAGGTCATATTTGATGGCCCAAATAAATTTTAGGTGATTGGGATCCGGGGGGCCCGGACGCACTCGGAAGGCATGGGCTACAGCTCACTAAAATATGGCAATCGCACGAAATTCTAGTTTTTTGGACGTAAAAAGGAAAAAAATGAGGAACGGTCATGGCGGGGTGGTGACTACTGTTCCTTAGGTCGTAGTTGATGGCCCGAAAATATTTTAGGCGATCAGGGTCCGGGGGCCCTGACCCACTTGGAAGGCGTGGGCTATATCTCACGAAAATATGGAAAATCGGGCGAAATTCTCGTTTTTTGGCCGTAAAATGCAAAACAACGAGGAACGGCCATGGTGGGGCGGTAACTATGGTTCCTTAGGTCGTATTTGATGGCCCAAAATAATTTTAGGCGATCGGGGTCCGGGATCCCGTACCCACTCAGAAGGCGTGGGCTATAGCACACGAATATATGGGAAACGAGCGGAATTCTAGTTTTTTAGCCGTAAAAGGCAAAAGAACGAGGAACGGCCATGGTGGGGCGGTGACTATGATTCCTTAGGTCATATTTGATGGCCCTAAAGAATTTTAGGCGATCGGGGTCCGGAGGCTCGGACCCACTCGAAGGCAGGGGCTACAGCACATGAAGATATGGGAATCAGGCGAAATTCTAGTTTTCTTGCCGTAAATTGCAAAACAACGAGGAACGACCATGGCGGGGTGGTGACTATGGTTCCTTAGGTCATATTTGATGGCTCGGAAAAAGTTTAGGCGATCGGGGTCCGGGGGTCCCGATCCCACTCGGAAGGCGTGGGCTACAACACTCGAATATATGGGAATCGGGCAGAATTCTAGTTTTTTGGCCGTAAAACGCAAAACAACGAGGAACAGCCATGGAGGGGCGGTGACTATGGTTCCATAGGTCGTATTAGATGGCCTGGAAAAATGTTAGGCAATCCGGTTTTGGGGTACCCGGGCCCACTCGGAAGGCGTGGGCTCTGCACATGAAAATATGGGAATCGGGCGGAATTCTACTTTTTTGGTCGTAAAAATCAAATCAACGAGGAACAGTCATGGCGGGGTGGTGACTATGGTTCCTTAGGTCGTATTTGATGGCCCAAATAAATTTTAGGTGATTGGGATCCGGGGGGCCCGGACGCACTCGGAAGGCATGGGCTACAGCTCACTAAAATATGGCAATCGCACGAAATTCTAGTTTTTTGGACGTAAAAAGGAAAAAAATGAGGAACGGTCATGGCGGGGTGGTGACTACTGTTCCTTAGGTCGTAGTTGATGGCCCGAAAATATTTTAGGCGATCAGGGTCCAGGGGCCCTGACCCACTTGGAAGGCATGGGCTATATCTCACGAAAATATGGGAAATTGGGCGAAATTCTAGTTTTTTGGCCGTAAAACGCAAAACAACAAGGAACGGCCATGGCGAGGCGGTGACTATGGTTCCTTAAGTCGTATTTGATGGCCTAGAATAATTTTAGGCGATCAGGGTCCGGGTGCCCGGATCCACTCGAAAGGCGTGGGCTATAGCACACGAATATATGGTAATCGGGCGGAATTCTAGTTTTTTGGCCTAAAACGCAAAAGAACGAGGAACGGCCATGGAGGGGAGGTGACTATGGTTCCTTAGGTCGTATTTGATGTCCCCGAATAATTTTAGCTGATCCGGGTCCGGGGGCTCAGATCCACTCGGAAGGCATGGTAGCACACGAAAATAAGTGAATCAGGCAAAATTCTAGTTTTTTGGTCGTAAAAAGCAAAACAACGAGGAACGGTCATGGCAGGGCGGTGACTATGGTTCCTTAGGTTGTATTTGATAGTTCAGAAAAATTTTAGGCGATCAGGGTCCGGAGGGCCCGGACCCATTAGGAAGGCGTGGGCTATATATAGCACACGAATATATGGGAATCGGGCGGAATGCTAGTTTTTTGGCCGTAAAACGCAAAACAACGAGGAACGGCCATGGCGGGGCGGTGACTATGGTTCCTTAGGTCGTATTTGATGGCCTAGAAAAATGTTAGGCAATCCGGTTTCGGGAGACCCGGGCCCACTCGGAAGGCATGGGCTAGAGCACACGAATATATGGGAATCGGGAGGAATTTTAGTTTTTTGGTCGTAAAAAGCAAAACAATGAGGAACAGTCATGGCGGGGCGGTGACTATGGTTCCTTAGGACGTATTTGATGGCCCAAATAAATTTTAGGCGATCGGGGTCCGGGGGGCCCTGACCCACTCGGAAGGCGTGGGCTTAGCACACGAAAATATGGGAATCGGGTGGAATTCTCATTTTTTGGCCGTAAAACGCAAAACAACGAGGAACGGCCATGGTGGGGCGGTGACTATGGTTCCATAGATCGTATTTGATGGCCCAAATAAATTTTAGGTGATTGGGATCCGGGGAGCCCGGACGCACTCGGAAGGCATGGGCTACAGCTCACTAAAATATGGTAATCGCACGAAATTCTAGTTTTTTGGACGTAAAAAGGAAAGGAATTGAGGAACGGTCATGGAGGGGCGGTGACTACTGTTCCTTAGGTCGTAGTTGATGGCCCGAAAATATTTTAGGCAATCAGGGTCCGGGTGCCCTGACCCACTTGGAAGGCGTGGGCTATATCTCACGAAAATATGGGAATCGGGCGAAATTCTAGTTTTATGGCCGTAAAATGCAAAATAATGAGGAACGGCCATGGCGGGGCGGTGACTATGGTTCCTTAAGTCGTATTTGATGGCCTAGAATAATTTTAGGCGATCACGGTATGGGGTGCCCGGACCCACTCGAAATGCGTGCGCTACAGCACACGAATATATGGTAATCGGGCGGAATTCTAGTTTTTTGGCCGTAAAACGCAAAAGAACGAGGAACGGCCATGGAGGGGAGGTGACTATGATTCCTTAGATCAAATTTCATAGCCTGGAAAAATGTTAGTTAATCGGGGTCCGGGGGCTCGGACCCACTAAGAAGGCATGGGCTATAGCACATGAAAATATGGGAATCAGGCAAAATTCTAGTTTTTTTGTCGTAAAATGCAAAACAACGAGGAACGGTCATGGCAGGCGGGTACTATAGTTCCTTAGGTCGTATTTGATTGTCCAGAAATATTTTAGGCGATCGGTGTCCGGAGGGCCCGGACCCACTCGGAAGGCATTGGCTATGGCACATAAATATATGGGAATCGGGTGGAATTCTAGTTTTTTGGCCGTAAAATGCAAAACAACGAGGAACGGCCATGGAGGGGCGGTGACTATGGTTCCTTAGGTCGTATTTGATCCCCGGACCCACTCGGAAAGTCATGGGCTATGGCACACGAATATATGGGAATCGGGCGGAATTCTAGTTTTTTTGGCGTAAAACGCAAAACCACGAGGAACAGCCATGGCGGGGCGGTGACTATGGTTCCTTAGGTCGTATTTGATAACCCGAAAATATTTTAGGCGATCGGGGTCCGGGAGGCCCGGAACCAACAAGGAAGGCGTGGGCTGTAGCACACGAATATATGGGAATCGGGCGGAATTCTAATTTTTTGGCCGTAAAACGCAAAATAACGAGGAACGGCCATGGCGAGGAGGTGTCTATGGTTCCTTAGGTCATATTTGATGTCCCAGAATAATTTTATGCGATCGGGGTCCGGGGTCCCGGACCCACTCGGAAGGCGTGGGTATAGCACACGAATATATGGGAATCAGGCGGAATTCTAGTTTTTTGACCGTAAAATGCAAAACAACGAGGAATGGCCATGGAGGGGAGGTGACTATGGTTCCTTAGGTCGTATTTGATGGCCCCGAATAATTTTAGGCGATCGGGGTACGGGGGCCTGGACCCACTCGGAAGGCATGGGCTATAGCACACGAAAATATGGGAATCGGGCGGAATTCTAGTTTTTTGGCCGTAAAACGCAAATTAACGAGGAACGGCCATGGCGGGGAGGTGACTATGGTTCCTTAGGTCATATTTGATGTCCCAGAATAATTTTAGGTGATCGGGGTCCGGGGTCCCGGACCCACTCGGAAGGCGTGGGTATAGCACACGAAAATATGGGAATCAGGCGGAATTCTAGTTTTTTGACCGTAAAATGCAAAACAACGAGGAATGGCCATGGAGGGGAGGTGACTATGGTTCCTTAGGTTGTATTTGATGGCTCCGAATAATTTTAGGCGATCGGGGTACGGGGGCCTGGACCCACTCGGAAGGCATGGGCTATAGCACACGAAAATATGGGAATCGGGCGAAATTCTAGTTTTTTGCCGTAAAATGCAAAACAACGAGGAACGGCCACGGCTGGGCGGTGACTATGGTTCTTTTTGTCGTATTTTATGGCTCGGAATAATTTTAGGCGATCGGGGTCCGGGGGGACCGGGACCACTCAGAAGACGTTGGCTATGGCACACAAATATATGGGAATCTGGCAGAATTCTAGTTTTTTGGCCGTAAAACGTAAAACAATGAGGAATGGCCATGGAGGGGTGGTGACTATGGTTCCTAAGGTCATATTTGATCCCCGGACCCACTCGGAAGGCATGGGCTATGGCGCACGAATATATGGGAATCAGGTGGAATTCTAGTTTTTTTGGCGTAAAACGCAAAACCACGAGGAACAGCCATGGCGGGGCGGTGACTATGGTTCCTTAGGTCGTATTTATTAACCCGGAAATATTTTAGGCGATCGGGGTCCGGGAGGCCCGGAACCAATAAGGAAGGCGTGGGCTATAGCACACGAATATATGGGAATCGGGCGCAATTCTAGTTTTTTGGCCGTAAAACGCAAAATAACGAGGAACGGCCATGGCGGGGAGGTGACTATGGTTCCTTAGGTCATATTTGATGTCCCAGAAAAATTTTAGGCGATCGGGGTCCGGGGTCCCGGACCCACTCGGAAGGCGTGGGCTATAGCACACGAAAATATGGGAATCGGGCGGAATTCTAGTTTTTTGATCGTAAAACGCAAAACAACGAGGAACGGCCATGGCGGGGAGGTGACTATGGTTCCTTAGGTCATATTTGATGGCCCCGAATAATTTTAGGCGATCGGGGTCCGGGGGCCTGGACCCACTCGGAAGGCATGGGCTATAGCACACGAAAATATGGAAATCGGGCGAAATTCTAGTTTTTTGCCGTAAAATGCAAAACAACGAGGAACGACCACGGTTGGGCAGTGACTATGGTTCCTTTGGTCGTATTTGATGGCTCGGAATAATTTTAGGCGATCGGGGTCCGGGGAGACTTGACCCACTCGGAAGGCGTTGGCTATGGCACACAAATATATGGGAATCGGGCGGAATTCTAGTTTTTTGGCCGTAAAACACAAAACAACGAGGAACGGCCATGGCGGGGCGGTGACTATTGTTCCTTAGGTCATGTTTGATAGCCCAGACATATTTTAGGCGATCAGGGTCCGGGGGGCCCGGAACCCACTAGGAAGGCGTGGGTTATAGCACACGAATATATGGGAATCGGGCGGAATTCTAGTTTTTTGGCCGTAAAATGCAAAACAGCGAGGAACGGCCATGGTGGGGTGGTGACTATGGTTCCTTAGGTCGTATTTGATCCCTGGACCCACTCGGAAGGCATGGGCTATGGCACAGGAATATATGGGAATCGGGCGAAATTAAAATTTTTTGGCCGTAAAACGCAAAACAACAAGGAACGGCCATGGCGGGGCGGTGACTATGGTTCCTTAGGTCGTAATTGATAACCCGAAAATATTTAAGGCGATCGGGGTCTGGGAGGCCCGGAACCCATTAGGAAGGCGTGGGCTATAGCACACGAATATATGGGAATCAGGCGGAATTCTAGTTTTTTGGCCGTAAAACGCAAAACAACGACGAATGGCCATGGCGGGGTGGTGACTATGGTTCCTTATGTTGTATTTGATAACCCAAAAATATTTTAGGCGATCGGGGTCCGGGAGGCCCGTAACCCACTAGGAAGGCGTGGGCTATAGCACATGAATCTTTGGGAATCGGGCGGAATTTTAGTTTTTTGACCGTAAATCGCAAAATAACGAGGAACGGCCACGGCGGGGAGGTGACTATGGTTCCTTAGGTCGTATTTGATGGCTCGGAAAAAGTTTAGGCGATCGGGGTTCGGGGGGGCCGGTCCCACTCGGAAGGCGTGGGCTATAGCACACGAATATATGGGAATCGGGCGGAATTCTAGTTTGTTTGCCGTAAAACGCAAAACAATGAGGAACGGCCATGGCGGGGCGGTGACTATGGTTCCTTAGGTTGTATTTGATGTCCCCGAAAAAATTTAGGCGATCGGGGTCCGGGTGCCCGGACCCACTCAAAAGGCATGGGCTATAGCACACGAAAATAAGGGAATCGGGCGAAATTCTAGTTTTTTGGCCGTAAAATGCAAAACCACGAGGAACGGCCACGGCTGCGCGGTGACTATGGTTCCTTAGGTCGTACTTGATGGCTCAGAATAATTTTAGGCGATCGGGGTCCGGGGGGACCAGACCCACTCTGAAGGCGTTGGCTATGGCACACAAATATATGAGAATCGGGCGAAATTCCAGTATTTTGGCTGTGAAACACAAAACAACGAGGAACGGCCATGGTGGGGCATTGACTATGGTTTCGTAGGTAGTATTTGATAGCCCAGACATATTTTAGGCGATCGGGGTCCGGGGAGCCCGGAACCCACTAGGAAGGCGTGGGTTATAGCACACGAATATATGGGAATCAGGCGAAATTCTAGTTTTTTGGCCGTAAAATGCAAAACAACGAGGAACGGCAATGATGGGGCAGTGACTATGGTTCCTTAGGTCGTATTTGATCCCCGGACCCACTCGGAAGGCATTGGCTATGGCACACGAATATATGGGAATCGGGCGAAATTCAAGTTTTTTGGCCGTAAAGCGCAAAACAACAAGGAACAGCCATGGCAGGGCGGTGACTATGGTTCCTTAAGTCGTATTTGATAACCCAGAAATATTTTAGGCGATCGGGGTCCGGGAGGCCCGGAACCCATTAGGAAGGCGTGGGCTATAGCACACGAATATATGGGAATTGGGCGGAATTCTAGTTTTTTGGCCGTAAAATGCAAAACAACGAGGAACGGCCTTGGCGGGGAGGTGACTATGTTTCCTTAGGTCGTATTTGATTGCCCAGAATAATTTTCGGTGATCGGGGTCCGGGGTCTCGGACCCACTCGGAAGGCGTGGGCTATAGCACACGAAAATATAGGAATCGGGCGGAATTCTAGTTTTTTGGTAGTAAAACACAAAACAACGAGGAACGGCCATGGCGGGGCGATGTCTATGGTTCCTTAGGTCATATTTAATGGCCCCGAATAATTTTAGGCGATCGGGGTGCGGGGGCCCATACCCACTCGGAAGGCATAGGCTATAGCTCACGAAAATATGGGAATCGAGCGAAATTCTAGTTTTTTGGCCGTAAAATGCAAATTTACGTGGAACGGCCTCGGCGGGGCGGAGACTATGGTTACTTAGGTCGTATTTGATGGCCCAGAATAATTTTAGGCGATCGGGGTCCGGGGGTCCGGACCCTCTCGGAAGGCGTGGGCTATAGCACACGAAAATATGGGAATTACGCGGAATTTTAGTTTTTTGGCCGTAAAACGCAAAACAACGAGGAAAGGCCATGGCGGGGCGGTGACTACGGTTCCTTAGGTCGTATTTGATGGCCCGGAATAATTTTAGGCAATCGGGGTACGGGGTCCCGGACCCACTCGGAAGGCATGGGCTATAGCTCACGAAAATATGGGAATCGAGCGAAATTCTAGTTTTTTGGCCGTAAAATGCAAAACAATGAGGAACGGCCACGGCGGGGTGGTGACCATTGTTCCTTTGGTCGTATTTGATGGCTCGGAAAAATTTTAGATGATCGGGGTACGGGGGGCCCGGTCCCACTCGGAAGGCGTGGGCTATAGCACACGAATATATGGGAATCGGGCAGAATTCTAATTTTTTTACCGTAAAATGCAAAACAACGAGGAGCGGCCATGGCGGGGCGGTGACTATGGTTCCTTAGGTCGTATTTGATGGCCCCGAATAAATTTAGGCGATCGCGGTCCGGGGGCCTGGACCCACTCAAAAGGCATGGGCTATAGCACACGAAAATGAGGGAAGCATGCGAAATTCTAGTTTTTTGGCCGTAAAATGCAAACAAATGATAAACGGCAACGGCGGGGTGGTGACTATGGTTCCTAAGGTCGTATTTGATGGCTCAAAATGTTTTTAGGCAATTGGGGTACGCTGGGCCCACTCGGAAGGCATGGGCTATGGCACACGAATATATGAGAATCGGGCGGAATTCTAGTTTTTTGGCCGTAAAACACAAAACAACGAGGAACGGCCATGGCGAGGCGGTGACTATGGTTCCTTAGGTCGTATTTGATGGCTCGGAATAATTTTAGGCGATCGGGGTCCGGGTGGACCGGAACCACTCGGAAGGCATTGGCTATGGCACATAAATATATGGGAATCTGGCGGAATTCTAGTTTTTTGGCCGTAAAACGCAAAACAACGAGGAACGGCCATGGAGGGGCGGTGACTATGGTTCCTTAGGTCATATTTGATCCCCGGACCCACTCGGAAGGCATGGGCTATGGCACACGAATATATGGGAATCGGGCAAAATTCTAGTTTTTTTGGCGTAAAATGCAAAACCACGAGGAACAGCCATGGCGGGGCGGTGACTATGGTTCCTTAGGTCGTATTTGATAACCCGGAAATATTTTAGGCGATCGGGGCCCGGGAGGCCCGGAACCAACAAGGAAGGCGTGGGCTATAGCACACGAATATATGGGAATCGGGCGGAATTCTAGTTTTTTGGCCGTAAAATGCAAAACAGCGAGGAACGGCCATGGTGGGGTGGTGACTATGGTTCCTTAGGTCGTATTTGATGTCCCAGAATAATTTTAGGTGATCGGGGTCCGGGGTCCGGGGTCCCGGACCCACTCGGAATGCGTGGGTATAGCACACGAAAATATGGGAATCAGGCGGAATTCTAGTTTTTTGACCGTAAAATGCAAAACAACGAGGAATGGCCATGGAGGGGAGGTGACTATGGTTCCTTAGGTCGTATTTGATGGCCCCGAATAATTTTAGGCGATCGGGGTACGGGGGCCTGGACCCACTCGGAAGGCATGGGCTATAGCACACGAAAATATGGGAATCGGGCGAAATTCTAGTTTTTTGCCGTAAAATGCAAAACAACGAGGAACGGCCACGGCTGGGCGGTGACTATGGTTCCTTTTGTCGTATTTTATGGCTCGGAATAATTTTAGGCGATCAGGGTCCGGGGGGACCGGAACCACTCGGAAGACGTTGGCTATGGCACACAAATATATGGGAATCTGGCGGAATTCTAGTTTTTTGGCCGTAAAATGCAAAACAACGAGGAACAGCCATGGAGGGGCGGTGACTATGGTTCCTTAGGTCATATTTGATCCCCGAACCCACTCGGAAGGCATGGGCTATGGCACACGAATATATGGGAATCGGGCGGAATTCTAGTTTTTTTGGCGTAAAACGCAAAACCACGAGGAACAGCCATGGCGGGGCGGTGACTATGGTTCCTTAGATCGTATTTGATAACCCAGAAATATTTTAGGCGATCGGGGTCCGGGAGGCCCGGAACGAACAAGGAAGGCGTGGGCTATAGCACACGAATATATGGGAATCGGGCGCAATTCTAGTTTTTTGGCCTTAAAATGCAAAATAACGAGGAACGGCCATGGCGGGGAGGTGACTATGGTTCCTTAGGTCATATTTGATGTCCCAGAATAATTTTAGGCGATCGGGGTCCGGGGTCCCGGACCCACTCGGAAGGCGTGGGCTATAGCACATGAAAATATGGGAATCGGGCGGAATTCTAGTTTTTTAATCGTAAAACGCAAAACAACGAGGAACGGCCATGGCGGGGAGGTGACTATGGTTCCTTAGGTCGTATTTGATGGCCCCGAATAATTTTAGGCGATCGGGGTCCGGGGGCCTGGACCCACTCGGAAGGCATGGGCTATAGCACACGAAAATATGGGAATCGGGCGAAATTCTAGTTTTTTGCCGTAAAATGCAAAACAACGAGGAACGACCACGGCTGGGCGGTGACTATGGTTCCTTTGGTCGTATTTGATGGATCGGAATAATTTTAGGCGATCGGGGTCCGGGGAGACTGGACCCACTCGGAAGGCGTTGGCTATGGCACACAAATATATAGGAATCGGGCGGAATTCTAGTTTTTTGGCCGTAAAACACAAAACAACGAGGAACGGCCATGGCGGGGCGGTGACTATTGTTCCTTAGGTCGTGTTTGATAGCCCAGACATATTTTAGGTGATCAGGGTCCGGGGGGCCCGGAACCCACTAGGAAGGCGTGGGTTATAGCACACGAATATATGGGAATCGGGCGGAATTCTAGTTTTTTGGCCGTAAAATGCAAAATAGCGAGGAACGGCCATGGTGGGGCGGTGAATATGGTTCCTTAGGTCGTATTTGATCCCTAGACCCACTCGGAAGGCATGGGCTATGGCACAGGAATATATGGGAATTGGGCGGAATTCAAGTTTTTTGGCCGTAAAACGCAAAACAACAAGGAACGGCCATGGCGGGGCGGTGACTATGGTTCCTTAGGTCGTAATTGATAACCCGAAAATATTTTAGGCGATCGGGGTTTGGGAGGCCCGGAACCCACTAGGAAGGCGTGGGCTATAGCACACGAATATATGGGAATCTGGCGGAATTCTAGTTTTTTGGCAGTAAAACTCAAAACAACGAGGAATGGCCATGGCGGGGTGGTGACTATGGTTCCTTATATTGTATTTGATAACCCGGAAATATTTTAGGCGATCGGGGTCCGGGAGGCCCGTAACCCACTAGGAAGGCGTGGGCTATAGCACATGAATCTTTGGGAACCGGGCGGAATTTTAGTTTTTTGACCGTAAATCGCAAAATAACGAGGAACGGCCACGGCGGGGAGGTGACTATGGTTCCTTAGGTCGTATTTGATGGCTCAGAAAAAGTTCAGGCGATCGGGGTACGGGGGGGCGGTCCCACTCAGAAGGCGTGGGCTATAGCACACGAATATATGGGAATCGGGCGGAATTCTAGTTTTTTTGCCGTAAAACGCAAAACAATGAGGAACGGCCATGGCGGGGCGGTGACTATGGTTCCTTAGGTTATATTTGATGTCCCCGAATAAATTTAGGCGATCGGGGTCCGGGTGCCCGGACCCACTCAATAGGCATGGGCTATAGCACACGAAAATAAGGGAATCGGGCGAAATTCTAGTTTTTTGGCCGTAAAATGCAAAACCACGAGGAACGGCCACGGCTGCGCGGTGACTATAGCTCCTTAGGTCGTACTTTATGGCTCAGAATAATTTTAGGCGATCGGGGTCCGGGGGGACCAGACCCACTCTGAAGGCGTTGGCTATGGCACACAAATATATGGGAATCGGGCGGAATTCTAGTTTTTTGGCCGTAAAACACAAAACAACGAGGAACGGCCATGGCGGGGCGGTGACTATTGTTCCTTAGGTCGTTTTTGATAGCCCAAACATATTTTAGGCGATCAGGGTCCGGGGGGCCCGGAACCCACTAGGAAGGCGTGGGTTATAGCACACGAATATATGGGAATCAGGCGGAATTCTAGTTTTTTGGCCATAAAATGCAAAACAACGAGGAACGGCAATGATGGGGCAGTGACTATGGTTCCTTAGGTCATATTTGATCCCCGGATCCACTCGGAAGGCATTGGCTATGGCACACGAATATATGGGAATCGGGCGAAATTCAAATTTTTTGACCGTAAAGCGCAAAACAACAAGGAACAGCCATGGCAGGGCCGTGACTATGGTTCCTTAGGTCGTATTTGATAACCCAGAAATATTTTAGGCGATCGGGGTCCGGGAGGCCCGGAACCCATTAGGAAGGCATGGGCTATAGCACACGAATATATGGGAATTGGGCGAAATTCTAGTTTTTTGGCCGTAAAATGCAAAACAACGAGGAACGGCCTTGGCGGGGAGGTGACTATGGTTCCTTAGGACGTATTTGATGGCCCAGAATACTTTTCGGCGATCGGGGTCCGGGGTCTCGGACCCACTCGGAAGGCGTGGGCTATAGCACACGAAAATATGGGAATCGGGCGGAATTCTAGTTTTTTGGCAGTAAAACACAAAACAACGAGGAACGGCCATGGCGGGGCGATGTCTATGGTTCCTTAGGTCATATTTAATGGCCCCGAATAATTTTAGGCGATCGGGGTGCGGGGGCCCATACCCACTCAAAAGGCATAGGCTATAGCTCACGAAAATATGGGAATCGAGCGAAATTCTAGTTTTTTGGCCGTAAAATGCAAATTTACGTGGAACGGCCTTGGCGGGGCGGAGACTATGGTTACTTAGGTCGTATTTGATGGCCCAGAATAATTTTAGGCGATCGGGGTATGGGGGTCCGGACCCTCTCGGAAGGCATGGGCTATAGCACACGAAAATATGGGAATCACGCAGAATTTTAGTTTTTTTGCCGTAAAACGCAAAACAACGAGGAAAGGCCATGGAGGGGCGGTGACTATGGTTCCTTAGGTCGTATTTGATGGCCCGGAATAATTTTAGGCGATCGGGGTACGGGGTCCCGGACCCACTCGGAAGGCATGGGCTATAGCTCACGAAAATATGGGAATCGAGCGAAATTCTAGTTTTTTGGTCGTAAAATGCAAAACAACGAGGAACGGCCACGGCGGGGCGGTGACTATTGTTCCTTAGGTCGTATTTGATGGCTCGGAAAAAGTTTAGACGATCGGGGTACGGGGGGCCCGGTCCCACTTGGAAGGCGTGGGCTATAGCACACGAATATATGGGAATCGGGCAAAATTCTAGTTTTTTTGCCGTAAAATGCAAAACAACGAGGAGCGGCCATTGCGGGGCGGTGACTATGGTTCCTTAGGTCGTATTTGATGGCCCCGAATAAATTTAGGGGATCGGGGTCCGGGGGCCCGGACCCACTCAAAAGGCATGTGCTATAGCACACGAAAATGAGGGAATCATGCGAAATACTAGTTTTTTGGCAGTAAAATGCAAACAAATGATAAACGGCAACGGCGGGGCGGTGACTATGGTTCCTTAGGTCGTGTTTGATGGCTCAAAATTGTTTTAGGCAATTGGGGTACGCTGGGCCCGGTCCCACTCGGAAGGCGTGGGCTATAGCACACGAATATTTGGGAATCACGCGGAATACTAGTTTTTGGCCGTAAAATGCAAAACAACGAGGAATGGCCATGGCGGGGAGGTGACTATGGTTCCTTAGGTCGTATTTTATGGCCCAGAATAATTTTAGGAGAGCGGAGTCCGGGGGCCCGGACCCACTCGGAAGGCATGGGCTATAGCACACGAAAATATGGGAATCAGGCAAAATTCTAGTTTTTTGCCGTAAAATGCAAAACAACGAGGAACAGCCACGGCTGGGCGGTGTCTATGGTTCCTTAGGTCGTATTTGATAGCCCGGAATAATTTTAGGCGATCGGGTTCTTGGGGGATCGGAGCCACTCGGAAGGCGTGGGCTATGGCACACAAATATATGGGAATCGGGCGGAATTCTAGTTTTATGGCCGTAAAATGCAAAATTACGAGGAACGGCCATGGCGGGGAGGTTACTATGGTTCCTTAGGTCGTATTTGATGGCCCTGAATAATTTTAGGCGATCGGGGTCCGGGGTTCCGGACCCACTCGGAAGGCGTGGGCTATAGCACACGAAAATAAGGGAATCGGGCAGAATTCTAGTTTTTTGGCCGTAAAATGCAAAACAATGAGGAACGGCCACGGCGGGGAGGTGACTATGGTTCCTTAGGTCGTATTTGATGGCCCCGAATAATTTTAGGCGATCGGGGTCTGAGGGCCAGGACCCACTCGGAAGGCATGGGCGCACACGAAAATATAGTTTTTTGGCCGTATAATGCAAAAGAATGAGGAACGGCCACGGCGGGGCGGTGATTATGGTTCCTTAGGTCGTATTCGATGGCTCGGAAAAAGTTTAGGCGATCGGGGTACGGGGGGGCCGGTCACACTCGGAAGGCGTGGGCTATAGCACACGAATATATGGGAATCGGGTGAAATTCTAATTGTTTGGCAGTAAAATACAAAAGAACGAGGAACGGCCATGGCGGGGCGGTGACTATGGTTCCTTAGGTCGTATTTGACATACCCAAATAATTTTAGGCGATCGGGGTGCGGGGGCCCATACCCACTCGGAAGGCATAGGCTATAGCTCACGAAAATATGGGAATTGAGCGAAATTCTAGTTTTTTGGCCGTAAAATGCAAAACAACGAGGAACGGCCATGGCGGGGAGGTGACTATGGTTCCTTAGGTCGTATTTGATGGCCCAGAATAATTTTAGGTGAGCGGGGTCCAGGGGCCTGGACCCACTCGAAAGGCATGGACTATAGCACACGAAAATATGGGAATCGGGCAAAATTCTAGTTTTTTGCCGTAAAATGCAAAACAACGAGGAACAGCCACGGCTGGGCGGTGTCTATGGTTCCTTAGGTCGTATTTGATAGCCCGGAATAATTTTAGGCGATCGGGTTCCTGGGGGATCGGACCCACTCGGAAGGCGTGGGCTATGGCACACAAATATATGGGAATCGGGCGGAATTCTAGTTTTATGGCCGTAAAATGCAAAATTACGAGGAACGGCCATGGAGGGGAGGTTACTATGGTTCCTTAGGTCGTATTTGATGGCCCAGAATAATTTTAGGCGATCGGGGTCCGGGGTTCCGGACCCACTCGGAAGACGTGGGCTATAGCACACGAAAATAAGGGAATCGGGCAGAATTCTAGTTTTTTGGCCGTAAAATGCAAAACAATGAGGAACGGCCATGGCGGGGAGGTGACTATGGTTCCTTAGGTCGTATATGATGGCCCCGAATAATTTTAGGCGATCGGGGTCTGAGGGCCAGGACCCACTCGGAAGGCATGGGCGCACACGAAAATATGGGAATCTGGCGAAATTCTAGTTTTTTGGCCGTATAATGCAAAAGAATGAGGAACGGCCACGGCGGGGCGGTGACTATGGTTCCTTAGGTCATATTCGATGGCTCGGAAAAAGTTTAAGCGATCGGGGTACGGGGGGGCCGGTCACACTCGGAAGGCGTGGGCTATAGCACACGAATATATGTGAATCGGGTGAAATTCTAATTGTTTGGCAGTAAAATACAAAAGAACGAGGAACGGCCATGGCGGGGCGGTGACTATGGTTCCTTAGGTTTTATTTGACATCCCCAAATAATTTTAGGTGATCGGGGTGCGGGGGCCCATACCCACTCGGAAGGCATAGGCTATAGCTCACGAAAATATGGGAATCGAGCGAAATTCTAGTTTTTTGGCCGTAAAATGCAAAACAACGAGAAACGGCCATGGCGGGGAGGTGACTATGGTTCCGTAGGTCGTATTTGATGGCCCAGAATAATTTTAGGCGAGCGGGGTCCGGGGGCCCGGACCCACTCGGAAGGCATGGGCTATTGCACACGAAAATATGGGAATCAGGCAAAATTCTAGTTTTTTGCCGTAAAATGCAAAACAACGAGGAACAGCCACGGCTGGGCGGTGTCTATGGTTCCTTAGGTCGTATTTGATAGCCCGGAATAATTTTAGGCGATCGGGTTCCTGGGGGATCGGACCCACTCAGAAGGCGTGGGCTATGGCACATAAATATATGGGAATCGGGCGGAATTCTAGTTTTATGGCCGTAAAATGCAAAATTACGAGGAACGGCCATGGCGGGGAGGTTACTATGGTTCCTTAGGTCGTATTTGATGGCCCTGAATAATTTTAGGCGATCGGGGTCCGGGGTTCCGGACCCACTCGGAAGGCGTGGGCTATAGCACACGAAAATAAGGGAATCAGGCAGAATTCTAGTTTTTTGGCCGTAAAATGCAAAACAATGAGGAACGGCCATGGCGGGGAGGTGACTATGGTTCCTTAGGTCGTATTTGATGGCCCCGAATAATTTTAGGCGATCGGGGTCTGAGGGCCAGGACCCACTCGGAAGGCATGGGCGCACACGAAAATATAGTTTTTTGGCCGTATAATGCAAAAGAATGAGGAACGGCCACGGCGGGGCGGTGACTATGGTTCCTTAGGTCGTATTCGATGGCTCGGAAAACGTTTAGGCGATCGGGGTACGGGGGGGCTGGTCACACTCGGAAGGCGTGGGCTATAGCACACGAATATATGGGAATCGGGTGAAATTCTAATTGTTTGGCAGCAAAATACAAAAGAACGAGGAACGGCCATGGCGGGGCGGTGACTATGGTTCCTTAGGTCGTATTTGACATCCCCAAATAATTTTAGGCGATCGGGGTGCGGGGGCCCATACCCACTCGGAAGGCATAGGCTATAGCTCACGAAAATATGGGAATCGAGCGAAATTCTAGTTTTTTGGCCGTAAAATGCAAAATAACGAGGAACGGCCACGGCGGGGCGGAGACTATGGTTACTTAGGTCGTATTTGATGGCCCAGAATAATTTTAGGCGATCGGGGTCCGGGGGTCCGGACCCTCTCGGAAGGCGTGGGCTATAGCACACGAAAATATGGGAATCACGCGGAATTTTAGTTTTTTGGCCGTAAAACGCAAAACAACGAGGAAAGGCCATGGCGGGGCAGTGACTATGGTTCCTTAGGTCCTATTTGATGGCCCCGAATAATTTTAGGCGATCGGGGTCCGGGGTCCCGGACCCACTCGGAAGGCATGGGCTATAGCTCACGAAAATATGGGAATCGAGCGAAATTCTAGTTTTTTGGCCGTAAAATGCAAAACAACGAGGAACGGCCACGGTGGGGGCGGTGACTATTGTTCCTTAGGTCGTATTTGATGGCTCGGAAAAAGTTTAGGCAATCGGGGTACGGGGGGTCCGGTCCCACTCGGAAGGCGTGGGCTATAGCACACGAATATATGGGAATCAGGCTGAATTCTAATTTTTTTGCCGTAAAATACAAAACAACGAGGAACGGCCATGGCGGGGCGGTGACTATGGTTCCTTAGGTCGTATTTGATGGCCCCAAATAAATTTAGGCGATCGGGGTCTGGGGGCCCGTACCCACTCAAAAGGCATGGGCTATAGCACACGAAAATAAGGGAATCATGCGAAATTCTAGTTTTTTGGCCGTAAAATGCAAAAAAACGATAAACGGCAATGGCGGGGCGGTGACTATGGTTCCTTAGGTCGTATTTGATGGCTCAAATTTTTTTTAGGCAATTGGGGTATGGGGGCCAGGTCCCACTCGGAAGGCGTGGGCTATAGCACACGAATATTTGGGAATCACGAGGAATTCTAGTTTTTTGGCCGTAAAATGCAAAACAACGAGGAACGGCCATGGCGGGGAGGTGACTATGGTTCCTTAGGTCGTATTTGATGGCCCAGAATAATTTTAGGCGATCGGGGTCCGGGGGCTCGGACCCACTCGGAAGGCATGGGCTATAGCACACGAAAATATGGGAATCGGGCAAAATTCTAGTTTTTTTTCCGTAAAATGGAAAACAACGAGGAATAGCCACGGCTGGGTGGTGACTATGGTTCCTTAGGTCGTATTTGATGGCCTAGAAAAATTTTAGGCGATCGGGGTCCAGGGGCCCGGACCCACTCGGAAGGCATGGGCTATAGCACACGAAAATATGGGAATCGGGCAAAATTCTAGTTTTTTGCCGTAAAATGCAAAACAACGAGGAACAGCCATGGCTGGGCGTTCACTATGGTTCCTTAGGTCGTATTTGATAGCCCGAATAATTTTAGGCGATCGAGGTCCGGGGTTCCGGACCCACTCGGAAGGCGTGGGCTATAGCACACGAAAATAAGGGAATCGGGCAGAATTCTAGTTTTTTGGCCGTAAAATGCAAAACAATGAGGAACGGCCATGGCGGGGAGGTGACTATGGTTCCTTAGGTCGTATTTGATGGCCCCGAATAATTTTAGGTGATTGGGGTCTGAGGGCCCGGACCCACTCGGAAGGCATGGGCGCACACGAAAATATGGGAATCTGGCGAAATTCTAGTTTTTTGGCCGTAAAATGCAAAAGAACGAGGAACGGCCACGGCGGGGCGGTGACTATGGTTCCTTAGGTCGTATTCGATCGCTCGAAAAAAGTTTAGGCGATCGGGGTAAGGGGGGGCCGGTCACACTCGGAAGGCGTGCACACGAATATATGGGAATCGGGTGAAATTCTAATTCTTTGGCAGTAAAATACAAAAGAACGAGGAACAGCCATGGCGGGGCGGTGACTACGGTTCCTTATATTGTATTTGACATCCCCAAATAAATTTAGGTGATCGGGGTGTGGGGGCCCATACCCACTCGGAAGGCATAGGCTATAGCTTACGAAAATATGGGAATCAAGCGAAATTTTAGTTTTTTGTCCGTTAAATGCAAAATTACGAGGAACGGCCACGGCGGGGAGGAGACTATGGCTACTTAGGTCGTATTTGATGGCCCAGAATAATTTTAGGCGATCGGGGTCCGGACCATCTCGGAAGGCGTGGGCTATAGCACACGAAAATATGGGAATCACGCGGAATTTTAGTTTTTTGGCCGTAAAACGCAAAACAATGAGGAAAGGCCATGGCGGGGTGGTGACTTTGGTTCCTTAGGTCGTATTTGATGGCCCCGAATAATTTTAGGCGATCGGGGTCCGGGGGCCCGGACCCACTCGGAAGGCATGGGCTATAGCACACGAAAATATGGGAATCGGGCAAAATTCTAGTTTTTTGCTGTAAAATGCAAAAAAACGAGGAACAGCCATGGCTAGGCGGTGACTATGGTTCCTTAGGTCGTATTTGATAGCCCGAATAATTTTAGGCGATCGGGGTCCGGGGTTCTGGACCCACTCGGAAGGCGTGGGCTATAGCACACGAAAATATGGGAATGGGGCAGAATTCTAGTGTTTTGGCCGTAAAATGCAAAACAACGAGGAACGGCCATGGTGGGGAGGTGACTATGGTTCCTTAGGTCGTATTTGATGGCCTCGAATAATTTTAGGCGATCGGGGTCCGAGGGCCCGGACCCACTCGGAAGGCATGGGCGCACACGAAAATATGGGAATCGGGCGAAATTCTAGTTTTTTGGCCGTAAAATGCAAAACAACGAGGAACGGCCATGGCGGGGCGGTGACTATGGTTCCTTAGGTCATATTTGATGGCCCATAATAATTTTAGGCGATCGGAGTCCGGGGGCCCGGACCCACTCAGAAGGCATGGGCTATAGCACACGAAAATATGGGAATCGGGCAAAATTCTAGTTTTTTGCCGTAAAATGCAAAACAACGAGGAACAGCCATGGCTGGGCGGTGACTATGGTTCCTTAGGTCGTATTTGATGGCCCCGAATAAATTTAGGCGATCGGGGTCCGGGGGCCCAGACCCACTCAAAAGGCATGGGCTATAGCACACAAAAATAAGGGAATCATGCGAAATTCTAGTTTTTTGGCCGTAAAATGCAAAAAAACGATAAACAGCAACGGCGGGGCGGTGACTATGGTTCCTTAGGTCGTATTTGACGGCTCAAAATTTTTTTAGGCAATTGGGGTACGGGGGGCCCTTTCCCACTCGGAAGGCGTGGGCTATAGCACACAAATATTTGGGAATGAGGCGGAATTCTAGTTTTTTGGCCGTAAAACGCAAAACAACGAGGAACGGCCATGGAGGGGAGGTGACTATGGTTCCTTAGGTTGTATTTGATTGCCCAGAATAATTTTAGGCGATCGGGGTCCGGGGGCCCGGACCCACTCGGAAGGCATGGGCTATAGCACACGAAAATATGGGAATCGGGCAAAATTCTAGTTTTTTGCCGTAAAATGCAAAACAACGAGGAACAGCCATGGCTGGGCGGTGACTATGGTTCCTTAGGTCGTATTTGATAGCCCGAATAATTTTAGGCGATCGGGGTCCGGGGTTCTGGACCCACTCGGAAGGCGTGGGCTATAGCACACGAAAATATGGGAATCGGGCAGAATTCTAGTTCTTTGGCCGTAAAATGCAAAACAACGAGGAACGGCCATGGCGGGGAGGTGACTATGGTTCCTTAGGTCGTATTTGATGGCCCCGAATAATTTTAGGCGATCGGGGTCCGAGGGCCCGGACCCACTCGGAAGGCATGGGCGCAAACGAAAATATGGGAATCAGGCGAAATTCTAGTTTTTTGGCCGTAAAATGCAAAACAACGAGGAACGGCCATGGCGGGGCGGTGACTATGGTTCCTTAGGTCATATTCGATGGCTCGGAAAAAGGTTAGGCGATCGGGATCCGGGGTCCCCAACCCACTCGGAAGGCATGGGCTATATAGCACACGAAAATAAGGGAATCGGGCGAAATTCTAGTTTTATGGAAGTAAAATGCAAAACCACGAGGAACGGCCATGGCTGCGCGGTGACTATGGTTCCTTAGGTCGTATTTGATGGCCCCGAATAAATTTAGGCGATCGGGGTCCGGAGGCCCGAACCCACTCAAAAGGCATGGGCTATAGCACACGAAAATAAGGGAATCATGCGAAATTCTAGTTTTTTGGCCGTAAAATGCAAAAAAATGATAAATGGCAACGGCGGGGCGGTGACTATGGTTCCTTAGGTCGTATTTGATGGCTCAAAAAAATTTTAGGCAACTGGGGTACGGGGGGCCCGGTCCCACTCGGAAGGTGTGGGCTATAGCACACGAATATTTGGGAATCACGCGGAATTCTAGTTTTTTGGCCGTAAAATGCAAAACAACGAGGAACGGCCATGGCGGGGAGGTGACTATGGTTCCTTAGGTCGTATTTGATGGCCCATAATAATTTTAGGCGATCGGGGTCCGGGGGCCCGGACCCACTCAGAAGGCATGGGCTATAGCACACGAAAATATGGGAATCGGGCAAAATTCTAGTTTTTTGCCGTAGAATGCAAAACAACGAGGAACAGCCATGGCTTGGTGGTGACTATGGTTCCTTAGGTAATATTTGATGGCCCCGAATAAATTTAGGCGATCGGGGTCCGGGGGCACGGACCCACTCAAAAGGCATGGGCTATAGCACACAAAAATAAGGGAATCAGGCAAAATTCTAGTTTTTTGGCCGTAAAATGCAAAAAAACGATAAACAGCAACGGCGGGGCGGTGACTATGGTTCCTTAGGTCGTATTGGATGGCTCAAAAGTTTTTTAGGCAATTGGGGTACGGGGGGCTCGGTCCCACTCGGAAGGCGTGGGCTATAGCACACGAATATTTGGGAATGAGGCGGAATTCTAGTTTTTTGGCCGTAAAACGCAAAACAACGAGGAACGGCTATGGCGGGGAGGTGACTATGGTTCCTTAGGTCGTATTTGATGGCCTAGAATAATTTTAGGCGATCGGGGTCCAGGGGCCCGAACCCACTCGGAAGGCATGGGCTATAGCACACGAAAATATGGGAATCGGGCAAAATTCTAGTTTTTTGCCGTAAAATGCAAAACAACGAGGAACAGCCATGGCTGGGCGTTGACTATGGTTCCTTAGGTCGTATTTGATAGCCCGAATAATTTTAGGCGATCGTGGTCCGGGATTCTGTACCCACTCGGAAGGCGTGGGCTATAGCACACGAAAATATGGGAATCGGGCAGAATTCTAGTTTTTTGGCCGTAAAATGCAAAACAACGAGGAACGGCCATGGCGGGGAGGTGACTATGGTTCCTTAGGTCGTATTTGATGGCCCCGAGTAATTTTAGGCGATCAGGGTCCGAGGGCCCGGACCCACTCGGAAGGCATGGGCGCACACGAAAATATGGGAATCGGGCGAAATTTTAGTTTTTTGGCCGTAAAATGCAAAACAACGAGGAACGGCCATGGCGGGGCGGTGACTATGGTTCCTTAGGTCGTATTCGATGGCTCGTAAAAAGTTTAGGCGATCGGGGTCCGGGGTCCCCGACCCACTCGGAAAGCATGGGCTATATAGCACACGAAAATAAGGGAATCGGGCGGAATTCTAGTTTTTTGGCCGTAATACGCAAAACAACAAGGAGCAATCATGACAGGATGGTGAGTATGGTTCATTAGGTCGTATTTGATAGCCTAAAACAATTTTAGGCGATCCGATGATGGGAGGCCCGGGCCCACTCGGAAGGCTTGGGCTATAGCACAAGAAAATATGAGAATCGGACGGAATTCTAGTTTTTTATCCATAAAACGCAAAAAAATGAGGAACACTCATGACGGGGCAGTGACTATGGTTCCTTAGGTTGTATTTGATTGCCTGAAAATTTTTTAAGCGATCCGCTTTTCTAGGGGGCCTGGGCCCACTCGAAAACGGGCAGAATTCTAGTTTTTCTACCGTAAGACGCAAAACAAGGAGGAGCACTCATGACAGAGTGGTGACTATGGTTTATTAGGTCGTATTTGATGGTCCAAAAATTTTTTAGGCGATCCGATGATGGGGGGGTCGGGCCCACTCAGAAGGCGTGGGCTATAGCACACGAAAATATGTGAATCGGGCGGAATTCTAGTTTTTTTGGCCATAAAACACAAAAAAATGAAGAGGAGTCATGACGGGGCGGTGACTATGGTTCCTTTGTTCGTATTTGATAGCCCGAAAATATTTTATGCGATCCGCTTTTCTAGGGGGGTCTGGCCCACTCGGAAGGCGTGGGCTATAGCACACGACAATATGGGAATCAGGTAGAATTCTAGTTTTTTGGCCATAAAATGCAAAACAAACATGGAGTAGTAATGACGGGGCATTGACTATGGTTCCTTAGGTCGTATTTGATGGCCCGAAAATTTTTTAGGCGATCCGATTCTGTGGCGTGGGCTATATAGCACACGAAAATATGGGAATCGGGCGGAATTCTAGTTGTTTTTACCTTAAAATGCAAAAATATGAGGAACGGTCATGGAGGGGCAGTGACTATGATTCCTTAGGTCGTATTTGATGGCTCGAAAAAAGTTTAGGCGATTCGGTTCTGGGGGGGTCCCAAGCCCACTCGGAATGCGTGGGATATAATAGTACACGAAAATATGGGAATTGGGCGAAATTCTAGTTTTTTGCCGTAAAATGCAAATAAATGAGGAACAGTCATGGCGGGGCGGTGACTATGGTTCCTTAGGTTGTATTTGATGGCCTGAAAATTTTTTAGGCGATCTGGTTCAGGGGGGCCCGACCCACTCGAAAGGCATGGGCTATAGCACTCGAAAATATGGGAATCGGGCACAATTCCAGGTTTTTGGCCGTTAAATGCAAAACAACGAGGAGCATGCATGACGGGGCATTGATTATGGTTCCTTAGGTCGTATTTGATGGCCCAGAAAAATTTTAGGCGATCCTATGTTGGGGGCCCGGGCCCACTCGGAAGGCGTGGGCTATAACACACGAAAATATGGGAATCGGGCGGAATTCTAGTTTTTTGGCCGTAAGACGCAAAAAAACAAGGAGCAGTCATGACAGGGTAGTGACTATGGTTCATTAGGTCGTATTTGATAGCCTGAAAAATTTTTAGGCGATCCGATGATGGGAGGCACGGGCCCACTCGGAAGGCGTGGGCTATAGCACAAGAAAATATGTGAATCGGGCGGAATTCTAGTTTTTTATTCATAAAATGCAAAACAATGAGGAACAGTCATGACGGGCGGTGAGTATGGTTCCTTAGGTCGTATTTGATTTTCTGGAAAATTTTTAAGCCATCCGCTTTTCTAGGGGGCCCGGGCCCACTCGGAAACGGGAAGAATTTTAGTTTTTTGGTCGTAAGACGCAAAACAATGAGGAGCACTCATGACAGAGTGGTGACTATGGTTCCTTAGGTCGTATTTGATGGTCCAAAAAGTTTTTAGGTGATCCGATGATGGGGGGACGGGCCCACTCAGAAGGCGTGGGCTATAGCACACGAAATTATGTGAATCGGGAGGAATTCTAATTTTTTTGGCCATAAAACACAAACAAATGAAGAGGAGTCATGACGGGGTGGTGACTATGGTTCCTTAGGTCATATTTGATGGCCCGAAAAATTTTTAGGAGATCCTATGATAGGGGGGCCGGGCCCACTCGGAAGGCGTGCGAGCACACAAAAATATGGGAACCGGGCGGAATTCTAGTTTTTTGGCCGTAAGACGCAAAAAAACAAGAAGCAGTCATGATAGGGTGGTGACTATGGTTCCTTAGGTCGTATTTGATGGCCTGAAAAAATTTTAGGCGATCCGATGATGGGGGCCCGGGCCCACTCGGAAGGCGTGGGCTATAGCATACGAAAATATGGGAATCGGGCAGAATTCTAGTTTTTTGTCGGGTAAAACTCAATTAAACGAGGAGCGGTCATGGAGGGGCGGTGACTATGGTTCCTTAGGTCGTATTGGATGGCCCGGAAAAATTTTAGGTGATCCCCTTCTGGAGGGCCTGATCCACTCGGAAGGCGTGGGCTATAGCATACGAAAATATGGGAATCAGGCAGAATTCTAGTTTTATGGCCATAAAACGCAAAACAATGAGGAGCAGTCATGACGGGGTGGTGACTATGGTTCCTTTGTTCGTATTTGATGGCCCGAAAATATTTTATGCGATCCGCTTTTCTAGGGGGTCCGGCCCACTCGGAAGGCGTGGGCTATAGCACACGACAATATGGGAATCAGGTAGAATTCTAGTTTTTTGGCCGTAAAATGCAAAACAAACATGGAGTAGTAATGACTGGGCATTAACTATGGTTCCTTAGGTCGTATTTGATGGCCTGAAAATTTTTTAGGCGATCCGATTCTGTGGCGTGGGCTATATCGCACACGAAAATATAGGAATCGGGCGGAATTCTAGTTTGTTTTACCTTTAAATGCAAAAAAAAGAGGAACGGTCATGGAGGGGCAGTGACTATGATTCCTTAGGTCGTATTTGATGGCTCAGAAAAAGTTTAGGTGATTCGGTTCCGGGGGGCCCGAGCCCACTCGGAATGCGTGGGATATAGCACACGAAAATATGGGAATCGGGCGAAATTCTAGTTTTTTGCCGTAAAATGCAAATAAACGAGGAACAGTCATGGCGGGGCGGTGACTATGGTTCCTTAGGTTGTATTTGACGGCCCAAAAATTTTTAGGCGATCTGGTTCGGGGGCCCGACCCACTCGAAAGGCATGGGCTATAGCACCCGAAAATATGGGAATCGGGCACAATTCCAATTTTTTGGCCGTTAAATGCAAAACAACAAGGAGCATGCATGACAGAGCCTTGATTATGGTTCCTTAGGTCGTATTTGATGGCCCAAAAAATTTTTAGGTGATCCTATGATGGGGGCCCGGGCCCACTCGGAAGGCGTGGGCTATAGCACACGAAAATATGGGAATCGGGCGGAATTCTAGTTTTTTGGCCGTAAGACGCAAAACAACAAGGAGCAATCATGATAGGATGGTGAGTATGGTTCATTAGGTCATATTTGATTGCCTGAAAAATTTTTAGGCGATCCGATGATGGGAGGCCCGAGCCCACCCGGAAGGCGTGGGCTATAGCACAAGAAAATATGAGAATCGGACGGAATTCTAGTTTTTTATCCATAAAACGCAAAACAATGAGGAACACTCATGACAGGGCAGTGACTATGGTTCCTTAGGTTGTATTTGATTGCTTGGAAAATTTTTAAGCGATCCGCTTTTCTAGGGGGCCTGTGCCCACTCGAAAACGGGCAGAATTCTAGTTTTTCGGCGGTAAGACGCAAAACAAGGAGGAGCACTCATGACAGAGTGGTGACTATGGTTTATTAGGTCATATTTGATGGTCCAAAATATTTTTAGGCGATCCGATGATGGGGGGGCCGGGCCCACTCAGAAGGCGTGGGCTATAGCACACGAAAACATGTGAATCGGGTGGAATTCTAGTTTTTTTGGCCATAAAACACAAAACACTGAAGAGGAGTCATGACGGGGCGGTGACTATGGTTCCTTTGTTCGTATTTGATGGCCCGAAAATATTTTATGCAATCCGCTTTTCTAGGGGGGTCTGGCCCACTCGGAAGGCGTGGGCTATAGCACACGACAATATGGGAATCAGGTAGAATTCTAGTTTTTTGGCCGTAAAATGCAAAACAAACATGGAGTAGTAATGACGGGGCATTGACTATGGTTCCTTAGGTCGTATTTGATGGCCCAAAAAATTTTTAGGCGATCCGATTCTGTGGTGTGGGCTATATAGCACACGAAAATATGGGAATCGGGCGGAATTCTAGTTGTTTTTACCTTAAAATGCAAAAATATGAGGAACGGTCATGGAGGGGCAGTGACTATGATTCCTTAGGTCGTATTTGATGGCTCGAAAAAAGTTAAGGCGATTCGGTTCCGGGGGTCCCATGCCCACTCGGAATGCGTGGGATATAATAGTACACGAAAATATGGGAATTGGGCGAAATTCTAGTTTTTTGCCGTTAAATGCAAATAAATGAGGAACAGTCCTGGCGGCGCGGTGACTATGGTTCCTTAGGTTGTATTTGATGGCCTGAAAAAGTTTTAGGCGATCTGGTTCAGGGGGGCCCGACCCACTCGAAAGGCATGGGCTATAGCACTCGAAAATATGGGAATCGGGCACAATTCCAGTTTTTTGGCCGTTAAATGCAAAACAACGAGGAGCATGCATGACGGGGCATTGATTATGGTTCCTTAGGTCGTATTTGATGGCCCATAAAAATTTTAGGCGACCCTATGTTGGGGGGCCCGGGCCCACTCGGAAGGCGTGGGCTATAGCACAGGAAAATATGGGAATCGGGCGGAATTCTAATTTTTTGGCCGTAAGACGCAAAAACAACAAGGAGCAGTCATGACAGGGTGGTGACTATGGTTCATTAGGTCGTATTTGATAGCCTGAAAAAATTTTATGCGATCCGATGATGGGAGGCCCAGGCCCACTCGGAAGGCGTGGGCTATAGCACAAGAAAATATGTGAATCGGGCGGAATTCTAGTTTTTTATCCATAAAACGCAAAACAATGAGAAATAGTCATGACGGGGCGGTGACTACGGTTCCTTAGGTCGTGTTTGATTGCCTGGAAAATTTTTAAGCGATCCGCTTTTCTAGGGGGCCCGGGCCCACTTGAAAACGGGCAGAATTCTAGTTTTTTGGCCGTAAGACGCAAAACAATGAGGAGCAGTCATGACAGAGGGGTGACTATGGTTCCTTAGGTTGTATTTGATGGCCTAAAAAGTTTTTAGGCGATCCGATGATGGGGGGGCCGGGCCCACTCAGAAGGCGTGGGCTATAGCACACGAAAATATGGGAATCGGGCAGAATTCTAGTTTTTTGGACGTAAAACACAAATAAACGAGGAACAGTCATAGAGGGACGGTGACTATGGTTCCTTAGGTCGTATTTGATGGCTCAAAAAAAATTAGGAAATCTGGTTCTGGGGAGCCCGACCCACTCGGAAGGCGTGGGCTATATAACACACGAAAGTTTGGGAATCGGGCGAAATTCTAGTTTTTAGGATGTAAAATGCAAAACAACAAGGAGCAGTTATGACAGGGCATTGACTATGGTTCCTTAGGTCAGATTTTATGGCCCGAAAAAAATATAGATGACCCGGGTCTGGGGGCCCCAGCCCACTCGGTTTGCGTGGGCTATAGCACACGAAAATGTGATAATTGGCCAGAATTAAAGTTTTTTGGCCGTAAAATGCAAAACAACGAGGAGCATGCATGACGGGGCGTTGACTATGGTGACTTAGGTCGTATTTGATGGCCCGGAAAAATTTTAGGTGATTCAGTTCCGGGGGGCCCAGGCCCACTCGGAAGGCGTGGGCTATAGCATATGAAAATATGGGAATCGGGCGGAATTCTAGTTATTTGGCCGTAAAATGCAAAAAATAAATGAGGAGCGGTCATGGAGGGGCGGTGACTATGGTTTATTAAGTCGTATTTGATGGCCTGAAAAACTTTTAGGTGATCGGGGTCCGGGAGGCCGGGCCCATTGCGTGGGCTATAGCACATGAAAATATGGGAATCAGGCGGAATTCTAGTTTTTTGGCCGTAAAACACAATAAAACGAGGAAAGGTCATGGCGGGGTGGTGACTATTTTTCCTTAGGTCGGTTTTGATTCCCCGAAAATATATTAGGCGATCCGTGTCCGGGGGCCCTACCCACTGGGATGTAGCACACGAAAATATGGGAATCGGGCGGAATTCTAGTTTTTTCGCCATAAAACGCAAATAAACGAGGAACGGACATTGCGAGGCGATGAATATGGATCCTTAGGTTGTATTTGATGGCCCAAAAAAGTTTTAGGCGATCCGGTTTTGGGGGGCACGACCTACTCAGAAGGCGTGGTCTATAGCACGCGCAAATATGGGAATCGGGCAGAATTCTAGTTTTTTGGCCGTAAAACGCAAAGAAATGAGGAGCAGTCATGACGGGGCGGTGACTATGGTTTTTAGGTCATATTTGATGGCCCGAAATATTTTTAGGTGATCCGGTACTAGGGGTCCGGGCCCACTCGGAAGGCGTGAGCTATGGTACAAGAAAATATGTGAAGCGGGCGAAATTCTATTTTTTTTGCCAAAAAACGCAAAACAATGAAGAGGAGTCATGACGGGGTGGTGACTATGGTTCCTTAGGTCATATTTGATTGCCCGAAAAGTTTTTAGAAGATCCTATGATAGGGGGCCCGGGCCCACTCGGAAGGCGTGGGAGCACACGAAAATATGGGAACCGGGCGGAATTCAAGTTTTTTGGCCGTAAGATGCAAAAACACAAGAAGCAGTCATCACAGGGTGGTGACTATGGTTCCTTAGGTCGTATTTGATGGCCTAAAAAATTTTTATGCGATCCGATGATGGGGGGCACGGGCCCACTCGGAAGGCGTGGGCTATAGCACACGAAAATATGGGAATCGGGTAGAATTCTAGTTTTTTGCCGGGTCAAACTCAATTAAACGAGGAACGGTCATGGAGGGGCAGTGACTATGGTTCCTTAGGTCATATTTGATGGCCCGGAAAATTTTTAGGCGATCCGCTTCTGGAGGGCCCGACCCACTCGGAAGGCGTGGGCTATAGCACACGAAAATATGGGAATCGGGCAGAATTCTAGTTTTTTGGCCATAAAACGCAAAACAATGAGGAGCAGTCATGACGGGGCGGTGACTATGGTTCCTTTGTTCGTATTTGATGGCCCGAAAATATTTTATGCGATCCACTTTTCTAGGGGGGTCGGGCCCACTCGGAAGGCGTGGGCTATAGCACACTACAATATGGGAATAAGGTAGAATTTTAGTTTTTTGGCCGTAAAATGCAAAACAAACATGGAGTAGTAATGACGTGGCATTGACAATGGTTCCTTAGGTCGTATTTGATAGCCTGAAAATTTTTTAGGCGATCCGATTCTATGGCGTGGGCTATATCGCACACGAAAATATAGGAATCGGGCGGAATTCTAGTTTGTTTTACCTTTAAATGCAAAAAAAAGAGGAACGGTCATGGAGGGGCAGTGACTATGATTCCTTAGGTCGTATTTGATGGCTCAGAAAAAGTTTAGGTGATTCGGTTCCGGGGGGCCCGAGCCCACTCGGAATGCGTGGGATATAGCACACGAAAATATGGGAATCGGGCAAAATTCTAGTTTTTTGCCGTAAAAAGCAAATAAACGAGGAACGGTCATAGCAGGGCGTTGACTATGGTTCCTTAGGTTGTATTTGATGGCCCGGAAAATTTTTAGGTGATCCAGTTATGGGGGCCGACCCACTCGAAAGGCATGGGCTATAGCACACGAAAATATGGGAATCGGGCACAATTCCAGTTTTTTTGCCGTTAAATACAAAACAACAAGGAGCATGCATGACAAGGCATTGATTATGGTTCCTTAGGTTGTATTTGATGGCCTGGAAAAATTTTAGGCGATCCTAAGATGGGGGGCCCGGGCCCACTCGGAAGGCGTGGGCTATAGCACACAAAAATATGGGAATCGGGTGGAATTCTAGTTTTTTGGCCGTAAGACGCAAAAAAAACAAGGAGAAGTCATGAAAGGGTGGTAACTATGGTTCCTTAGGTCGTATTCGATGGCCTGAAAAAATTTTAGGCGATCCGATGATGGGAGGCCCGGGCCCACTCGGAAGGCGTGGGCTATAGCACAAGAAAATATGTGAATTGGGCGGAATTCTAGTATTTTATCCATAAAACGCAAAACAATGAGGAACAATCATGACGGTGCGGTGATTATGGTTCCTTAGGTCGTAGTTGATTGCCTGAAAAAAATTTAAGCGATCCGCTTTTCTAGGAGGACCTGGCCCACTAGGAAACGGGCAAAATTCTAATTTTTTGGCCGTAAGACACAAAGCAATGAAGAGCAGTCATGACAAAGTGGTGACTATGGTTCCTTAGGTCGTATTTGATGGCCCAAAAATAATTTAGGCGATCCGATGATGGGGGGCCGGGCCCACTCAGAAGGCATGGTCTAAAGCACACAAAAATATAGGAATCGGGCAGAATTCTAGTTTTTTGGACGTAAAACACAAATAAACGAGGAACGGTCATAGAGGGGCGGTGACTATGGTTCCTTAGGTCGTATTTGATGGCTCGGAAAAAAATTAGGAAATCCGGTTCTGGGGAGCACGACCCATTCGGAAGGCGTGGGCTATAGCACACGAAAATATGAGAATCAGGCGGAATTGTAGTTTTTTGGTCATAAAACGCATAGAAATGAGGAGCAATCATGACGGGGCAGCGACTATGGTTCCTTAGGTCGTATTTGATGGCTCATAAAAATTTTAGGCGATTCGGTTCTGGGGGGACCGGGCCCACTCGGAAGGCGTGGAATATATTGCACACGAAAGTTTGGGAATCAGGCAAAATTCTAGTTTTTGGATGTAAAATGCAAAACAACAAGGAGCAGTCATTTCAGGGCATTGACTATGGTTCCTTAGGTCGTATTTTATGGCCCAAAAAAAATATAGATGACCCAGGTCTGGGGGCCCGAGCCCACTCAGTATGCGTGGGCTGAAGCACACGAAAATATGGGAATCGGGCAGAATTCTAGTTTTTTGGACGTAAAACACAAATAAACGAGGAACGGTCATAGAGGGGCGGTGACTATGGTTCCTTAGGTCGTATTTGATGGCTCGGAAAAAAATTAGGAAATCCGGTTCTGGGGAGCCCAACCCACTCGGAAGGCGTGGGCTATAGCACACGAAAATATGAGAATCATGCGGAATTCTAGTTTTTTGGCCGTAAAACGCATAGAAATGAGGAGCAATCATGACGGGGCAGTGACTATGGTTCCTTAGGTCGTATTTGATGGCTCATAAAAATTTTAGGCGATTCGGTTCTGGGGGGACCGGGCCCACTCGGAAGGCGTGGAATATATAGCACACGAAAGTTTGGGAATCAGGCGAAATTCTAGTTTTTGGATGTAAAATGCAAAACAACAAGGAGCAGTCATGACAGGGCATGGACTATGGTTTCTTAGGTCGTATTTTATGGCCCAAAAAAAATATAGATGACCCGGGTCTGGGGGCCCGAGCCCACTCGGTATGTGTGGGCTATAGCACACGAAAATATGAGAATTGGGCAGAATTCAAATTTTTTGGCCGTAAAATGCAAAACAACGAGGAGCATGCATGACGGGGCATTGACTATGGTTCCTTAGGTCATATTTGATGGCCCGGAAATATTTAAGGCGATTCAGTTCCGGGGGGCCCGGGCCCACTCGGAAGGCGTGGGCTATAGCATATGAAAATATGGGAATCGGGCAGAATTCTAGTTTTTTGGCCGTAAAACGCAAAAAACAAATGAGGAGCGGTCATGGAGGGGCGGTGACTATGGTTCCTTAAGTCGTATTTTATGGCCTGAAAAAATTTTAGGCAATCGGGGTCCGGGGGGCCAGGCCCATTCGGAAGGCGTGGGCTATAGCACATGAAAATATGAGAATCAGGCGGAATTCTAGTTTTTTGGCCGTAAAACACAATAAAACGAGGAAAGGTCATGGCGGGGCGGTGACTATTTTTCCTTAGGTCATTTTTGATGCCCGAAAATATATTAGGCGATCCATGTCCGGGGGCCCTACCCACTGGGATGTAGCACACGAAAATATGGGAATCGGGCGGAATTCTAGTTTTTTGGCCATAAAACGTAAATAAACGAGGAACGGTCATGGTGAGGCGATGAATATGGATCCTTAGGTTGTATTTGATGGCCTAAAAAAATTTTAGGCGATCCGGTTCTGGGGGGCCCGACCTACTCGGAAGGCATGGTCTATAACACACGAAAATATGGGAATCGGGCAGAATTCTAGTTTTTTGGCCGTAAAACGCAAAGAAATGTGGAACAGTCATGACGGGGCGGTGACTATGGTTCCTTAGGTCATATTTGATTGCCAAAAATATTTTTAGGTGATCCGGTACTGGGGTCCGGGCCCACTCGGAAGGCGTGGGCTATGGTACAAGAAAATATGTGAATAGGGCGGAATTCTAGTTTTTTTTGGCCATAAAGCGCAAATAAATGAAGAGGAGTCATGATGGGGTGGTGACTATGGTTCCTTAGGTCATATTTGATGTCCCGAAAAGTTTTTAGGAGATCCTATGATAGGGGGCCCGGGCCCACTCGGAAGGCGTGGGAGCACACGAAAATATGGGAACCGGGCAGAATTCTAGTTTTTTGGCCGAAAGACGCAAAACAACAAGAAGCAGTCATGACAGGGTGGTGACTATGGTTCCTTAGGTCGTATTTGATGGCTTGAAAAGGTTTTAGGCAATCCGATGATGGGGGGCCCGGGCCCACTCGGAAGGCATGGGCTATAGCACACGAAAATATGGGAATCGGGCAGAATTCTAGTTTTTTGCCGGGTAAAACTCAATTAAACGAGGAACAGTCATGGAGGGGCGGTGACTATAGTTCCTTAGGTCGTATTTGATGGCCCGGAAAATTTTAGACGATCTGCTTCTGGAGGGCCTGACCCACTCGGAAGGCGTGGGCTATAGCACACAAAAATATGGGAATCGGGCAGAATTCTAGTTTTTTGGCCATAAAACGAAAAACAATGAGGAGCAGTCATGACAGGGCGGTGACTATGGTTCCTTTGTTCGTATTTGATGGCCAGAAAATATTTTAGGCGATCCTCTTTTCTAGGGGGTCGGGCCCACTCGGAAGGCGTGGGCTATAGCATACGACAATATGGGAATCAGGTAGAATTCTAGTTTTTTGGTCGTGAAATACAAAAACAACATGGAGTAGTAATGACGGGGCAGTGACTATGGTTCCTTAGGTCGTATTTGATGGGCCGAAAAATTTTTACGCGATCTGATTCTGTGGCGTGGGCTATATAGAACATGAAAATATGGGAATCGGGCGGAATTCTAGTTTTGTTTAACCTTAAAATGCAAAAAACATGAGGAACAGTCATGGAGGGGAAGTGAATATGATTCCTTAGGTCGTATTTGATGCCTCGGAAAACGTTTAGGCGATTCGGTTCCGGGGGGCCCGAGCTCACTCGGAATGCGTGGGATATAGTACACGAAAATATGGGAATCGGGCAAAATTTTAGTTTTTTGCCGTAAAATGCAAATAAACAAGGAACGGTCATGGTGGGGTGGTGACTATGGTTCCTTAGGTTGTATTTGATGGCCCAAAGAATTTTTAGGCGATCCGGTTCTGGGGGGCCCGACCCACTCGGAAGGCATGGGCTATAGCACACGAAAATATGGGAATCGGGCATAATTCCAGATTTTTGGCCGTTAAATGCAAAACAACGAGGAGCATGCATGACGGGGCATTGATTATGGTTATTTAGGTCATATTTGATGGCCCGAAAATTTTTTAGGTGATCCTATGATGGGGGGCCCGGGCCCACTCGGAAGGCTTGGGCTATAGCAAATGAAAATATGAGAATCAGGCAAAATTATAATTTTTTGGCCGTAAGACGCAAAAAACAAGGATCAGTCATGACAGGGTGGTGACTATGGTTCCTTAGGTCATATTTGATGGCCTGAAAAAATTTTAGGCGATCCGATGATGGGAGGCCCGGGCCCACTCGGAAGGCGTGGGCTATAGCACACGAAAATATGGGAATCGGGCGGAATTCTAGTTTTTTGCCGGGTAAAACTCTAATAAACAAGGAACGGTCATGGAGGGGCGGTGACTTTGGTTCCTTAGGTCGTATTTGATGGAACGGAAAAACTTTAGGCGATCCGGTTCTGGAGGGCCCAACCCACTCGGAAGGCGTGGGCTATAGCACACGAAAATATGGTAATCAGGCATAATTCCAGATTTTTGGCCGTTAAATGCAAAACAATGAGGAGCATGCATGACGGGGCATTGATTATAGTTCCTTAGGTCGTATTTGATGGCCCGAAAATTTTTTAGGCGATCTGCTTTTCTAGGGGGCCGGGCCCACTCGGAAGGCGTGGGCTATAGCACACAGCAATATGGGAATCAGGTAGAATTTGAGTTTTTTGCCGTAAAATGCAAAACAAACATGGAGTAGTAATGACGAGGCAGTGACTATGGTTCCTTAGGTCATATTTGATGGCCCGAAAAATTTTTAGGCGATCCGATTCTGTGGCGTGGGCTATATAGCACACAAAAATATGGGAATCGGGCGAAATTCTAGTTTTTTTGCCTTAAAATGCAAAAATAAATGAGGAACAGTCATGGAGGGGCAGTGACTATGATTCCTTTGGTCGTATTTTATGGCTCGGAAAAAGTTTAGGCAAATCGGTTCCGGGGGGCCCGAGCCCACTCGGAATGCGTGGGATATAGCACACGAAAATATGGGAATAGGGGCGGAATTCTAGTTGTTTTGCCGTAAAATGCAAATAAACGAGGAACGGTCATGGCCGGGTAGTGACTATGGTTCCTTAGGCGATCCGATGATGGGAGGCCTAGGCCAACTCGGAAGGCTTGGGCTGTAGCACACGAAAATATGGAAATCGGGGAGAATTCTAGTTTTTTGGCCGTTAAATGAAACAAAACGAGGAGCATGCATGACGAGGCGTTGATTATGGTTCCTTAGGTCGTATTTGATGGCCCGGAAAAATTTTAGGCGATCCTATGATGTGGGACCTAGGCCCACTTAGAAGGTATGAGAAATAGCACACAAACATATGGGAATCGGGCGGAATTCTAGTTTTTTGGCGGTAAGACGCAAAACAACAAGGAGCAGTCATGACAGGGTGGTGACTATGGTTCCTTAGGTCTTATTTGATGGCCTGAAAATATTTTAGGCGATCCGATGATGAGGAGCCTGGGCCCACTCGGAAGGCGTGGGCTATAGCACCCGAAAATATGGGAATCGGGCAGAATTCTAGCTTTTTGCCGGGTAAAACTCAAATAAATGAGGAACGGTTATGGAGGGGCGGTGATTATGGTTCCTTAGGTCGTATTTGATGGCTCAGAAAAATTTTAGGCGATCCGGTTCTGGAGGGCCCGACCCACTCGGAAGACGTGGGCAATAGCACACGACAATATGGGAATCGGGTAGAATTCTAGTTTTTTGGCCGTAAAACACAAAAAAAACATGGAGTAGTAATGACGGGGTAGTGACTATGGTTCCTTAGGTCGTATTTGATGGCCCGAAAAAATTTTAGGCGATCCAATTTTGTGGCGTGGGCTATATATAGCACACGAAAATATGGGAATCGGGCGGAATTCTAGTTTCTTTGCCTTAAAATGCAAAAAAAGGAGGAACGGTCATGGAGGGGCAGTGACTATGATTCCTTAGGTCGTATTTGAGTGCTTGGAAAAGGTTTAGGCGATTCGGTTCCGGGGGCCCCGAGCCCACTCGGAATGCGTGGGATATAGCACACGAAAATATGTGAATCGGGCAAAATTCTAGTTTTATTGCCATAAAATTCAAATAAACGAGGAACGGTCATGGCAGTGCGGTGACTATGGTTCCTTAGGTTGTATTTGATGGCCCAGAAAGTTTTAGGCGATCCGGTTTTGGGGGGCCTGACCCACTCGGAAGGCATGGGCTATAGAACACGAAAATATGGGAATCGGGCACAATTCTAGTTTTTTGGCCGTTAAATGCAAAAAAACGAGGAGCACGCATGACGGAGCATTGATTATGGTTCCTAAGGTCGTATTTGATGGCCCAGAAAATTTTTAGGTGATTCAGTTCCGGGGGCCCGGGCCCACTCGGAATATGTGGGCTAGCACACGAAAATATGGGAATCAGGCAGAATTCTAGTTTTTTGGCCATAAAACGCTAAAACAAACAAGGAGCGGTCATGTGAGGGTGGGGACTATGATTCCTTAAGTCGTATTTGATGGCCTGTAAAAAAATTTGGCGATCAGGGTCCGGGGGGCCCGGGCCCACTCGGAAGACATAGGCTATAGCACATGAAAATATAGGAATCGGGCGGAATTCTAGTTTTTTGGCCGTAAAATGCAAAAAAATGAGGAAAAGTCATGGCGGGGCGGTGACTATTTTTCCGTAAGTCATTTTTGATGGCCCGAAAACATTTTAGGCAATCCGTATCTGGGGGCCCTGCCCACTGGAAGTAGCACATGAAAATATGGGAATCGGGCAGAATTCTAGCTTTTTGGCTGTAAAACGCAAATAAATGAGGAACGGTTATGGCGAGGCAACCCGGTTCTGGGCGGCCCGACCCACTCGAAAGGCGTGGGCTATAGCACAAGAAAATATCTGAATCGGGCAGAATTCTAATTTTTTTATCCATAAAACGCAAAGCAATGAGGAGCAGTCATGACGGGGCGGTGACTATGGTTCCTTAGGTCGTATTTGATTGCCCAAAATTTTTTGAAGCGATCCGCTTTTCTAGGGGGCCCGGGCCCACTCGGAAGGAAAATATAGCATACAAAAATATGGGAATCGGGCGGAATTCTAATTTTTTGGCCATAAGACGAAAAACAATGAGGAGCAGTCATGACAGAGTGGTGACTATGGTTCCTTAGGTCGTATTTGATTGCCCAAAAACTTTTTAGGCGATCCGATGATAGGGGGCCCGGGCCCACTCGGAAGGCGTGGGCTATAGCACACGAAAATATGGGAATAGGGCGAAATTCTAGTTTTTTGGCTGTAAAACACAAATAAACAAGGAGCGGTCATGGAGGGGTAGTGACTATGGTTCCTTAGGTCATATTTGATGGCGCAGAAAACCTTTTGGCGATCCGGTTCTGGGGGGACCGACCCACTTGGAAGGCGTGGGCTATAGCACAAGAAAATATGGGAAACGGGCGGAATTCTAGTTTTTTGGCCATAAAATGCAAAACAATGAGGAGCAGTCATGATGGGGAGGTGACTATGGTTCCTTAGGTCGTATTTGATGGCCCAACAAAATTTTAGGCGATCCGGTTCTAGGGGTCCATGGCCCACTCGGAATGCGTGGGCTATAGCACACGAAAATATGGGAATCGGGCAGAATTATAGTTTTTTGGCCGTAAAATGCAAAAAAATGAGGAACGGATATGGAGGGGAGGTGACTATGGTTCCTTAAGTCATATTTGATGGCCTGGAAAATGTTTAGGTGATCGGGATTCGGGGGGCCTGGGCCCACTCGGAAGGCGTGGGCTATAACACATAAAAATATGGGAATCAAGCGGAATTCTATATTTTTGGCCGTAAAATGCAAATAAACGAGGAAAGATCATGGCGGGGCGGTGACTAGTTTTCCTTAGGTCATTTTTGTTGGCCTGGAAACATTTTTGGCGATCTGTGTCCGGGGGGCTCTGCCCACTGGGAAGGCGTGGGCTATAGCGCATGAAAATATGGGAATCGGGCAGAATTCTAGTTTTTTGGTCGTAAAACGCAAAGAAATGAGGAGCAGTCATGACAGAGCGGTGACTATGGTTCCTTAGGTCGTAATTTATCGCCCGGAAAAATTTTAGGCGATCCGGTTCTGGGTGCCCGGGCCCACTCGGAAGGCGTGGGCTATAACACACAAAAATATGGGAATCGGGCAGAATTCTAGTTATTTGGACGTAAAATGCAAAACAAATGAGGAGCAGTCATGACGGGGCGGTGACAATGGTTCCTTAGGTCGTATTTGATATCCCAAAAATATTTTAGACGACCCGGTTCTGGGGGTCAGGGCCCACTCGGAAGGCGTGGGCTGTAGCACACAAAAATATGGGAATCGGGCAGAATTCTAGTATTTTGGACATAAAATGCAAACAAACAAGGAGCAGTCATGATGGGGCGGTGACTATGGTTCCTTAGGTCGTATTTCATGTCCCGGAAAAATTATAGGTGATCCGGGTCTGGGGGGTCCGGGCCCCTTCGGAATGTGTGGGCTATAGCACACGAAAATATGGGAATCGGGCAGAATTCTAGTTTTTTTGCCGTAAAATGCTAAACAACGAGTAGCATTCATGATGGGGCATTGACTATGGTTCCTTAGGTCATATTTGATGGCCCAAAAAAATTTTAGGCGATTCGGTTTCGGGGGCCCGGGCCCACTCAGAATGCGTGGGCTAGCACACAAAAATATGGGAATTAGGTAGAATTCTAGTTTTTTGGCTGTAAACGCAAAAAAAATGAGGAGCGGTCATGGAGGGGTGGTGACTGTGGTTCCTTAAGTCGTATTTGATGGCCTTGAAAATTTTTAGGTGATCGGGGTCAGGGGGCCCTGGCCCACTCGGAAGGCATGGGCTATAGCACATGAAAATATGGGAATCGGGCGAAATTCTAGTTTTTAGACCGTAAAACGCAAAAAAATGAGGAAAGGTCATGGCTGGGCGGTGACTATTTTTCCTTAGGTCATTTTTGATGGCCAAGAAACATTTTAGGCGATCCGTGTCTGGGGGCCCTGCCCACTGGGAAGTAGCACATGAAAATATGAGAATTGGGCGGAATTCTAACTATTTGGCCGTAAAACGCAAATAAAAGAATAACGGTCATGGCGGGGCGATGACTATGGTTCCTTAGGTTGTATTTGATGGACCAAAAAAATTTTAGGCGATCCGGTTCTGGGGGGCCGGACCCACTCGGAAGGCGTGGTCTATAGCACACAAAAATATGGGACTCGGGTGGAATTCTAATTTTTTGGCCGTAAAACGCAAAGAAATGAGGAGCAGTCATGACGGGGCAATGACTGTGGTTCCTTAGGTCGTATTTGATGGCCCAAAAATATTTTAGGTGATCCGGTTCTGGGGGGCACGGGCCCACTCAAAAGGTGTGGTCTATAGCACAAGAAAATATGGGAATCAGGCGCAATTCTAATTTTTGGCCATAAAACGCAAAAACAAGAGGAGCAGTCATGACAGGGCGGCGACTATGGTTCCTTAGGTCGTAATTTATGGCCCGAAAATTTTTTTAGCCATCTGCTTTTATAGGGGGCCCAGGTCCACTCGGAATGGGTGGGCTATAGCACATGAAAATATGGGAATCAGGCAGAATTCTAATTTTTTGTCCGTAAAACTCAAATAAATGAGGAAAGGTCATGGAAGGGCGGTGACTTTGGTTCCTCTGGGGGGCCCGACCTACTCGAAAGGCATGGGCTATAACACACGAAAATATGGGAATCGGGCAGAATTCTAGTTTTTTGGCCAAAAAACGCAAAACAATGAGGAGGAGTCATGACGGGGCGGTGACTATGGTTCCTTAGGTCGTATTTGATGGCCCGGAAAATTTTTATGCGATTCGCTTTTCTAGGGGACTAGGCCCACTCGAAAGGCGTTGGCTATAGCACACGACAATATGGGAATCGGGCAGAATTCTAGTTTTTTGGCCGTAAAAAGTAAAAACCGAGGAAAGGTCATGGCAGGGCGGTGACTATTATTCCTTAGGTCATTTTTGAGGCCCAGAAAAATGTTAGGCAATCCGGGTACGTGGGGCCCTGCCCACTGGGAAGGCGTGGACTATAGCACATGGAAATATGGGAATCGAGCAGAATTCTAGTGTTTTGGCCGTAAAATGCAAATAAACGAGGAACGGTCATTGTGGGGTGGTGACTATGGTTCCTTAGGTTATATTTGATAGCCCGGAAAAATTTTAGGCGATCCGGTTCTGGAGGGCCTGACCTACTCGAAAGGCGTGGGCTATAGCACACGAAAATATGCGAATCGGGCAGAATTCTATTTTTTTGGCCATAAAACGCAAAACAAAATGAGGAGCAGTCATGAAGGGGAGGTGACTATGGTTCCATAGGTCGTATTTAATGGCCCGAAAAACTTTTAGGCAATTAGGTTCAGGGGGCCCAGGTCCACTCGGAAGGCGTGGACTATATCACACGAAAATATGGGAATCGGGTGGAATTCTAATTTTTTGGCCGTAAAGAGCAAAAACACGAGGAGAAATCATGACCGGGCAGTAACTATGGTTCTTTAGATCGTATTTGATGGCGCTAAAAAATATTAGGCGATCCGGTTTTGGGGGTCCCGGGCCCACTCGGAAGGCGTGGGCTATAGCACACGAAAATATGGGATTCGTACGAAATTTTAGTTTTTTGGCCGTACAACGCAAAAATGCGAGGAGAAGTCATGACGGGGCGGTGACTATGGTTCCTTAGGTCGTATTTGATGGCCGTAAAATTTTTAGGCGATCCAGTTCTGGGGGTCCCGGGCCTACTCGTAATGTGTGGGCTATAGCACACGAAAATATGGGAATAAGGCGTAGGCTATAGCACATGAAAATATGGGATTTAGGCGGAATTCAAGTTATTTGGCCGTAAAATGCCAAAAAGAATGAGGAGCAGTCATGCTAGGGCGGTGACTTTGGTTCCTTATGTCGTATTTGATAGTTTGAAAAATATTTAGGCGATCTGGTTCTGGGGAGCCCGGGCCCACTCGGAAGGCGTGGGCTATCGCACACGAAATTATAGGAATTGGGCGGAATTCTAGTTTTTTTGCCATAAAACGCAAAAATACGAGGAGCGGTCATGACGGGACGGGGACTATGGTTCCTTAGGTAGAATTTGATGTCTCAAAAAAATATTTTTAGGTGATCTGAGTCTGGAAGCCCGGGCCCACTCGGAAGGCGTGGGCTATAGCATACGAAAATATGGGAATCGGCAGAATTCTAGTTTTTTGGCGGTAAAACGCAAAGAAATGAGGAGCAGTCATGACGGGGCAGTGACTATGGTTCCTTAGGTCGTATTTGATGGCCTAAAAAAATTTTAGGCGATCCGGTTCAGGGGGCCCGGGCCCACTCGGAAGGCGTGGACTATATCACCCGAAAATATGGGAATTGAGCTGAATTCTAGTTTTTTGGCCGTAAAACGCAAAAATGCGAGGAGAAGTCATGATGGGGCGGTGACTATGGTTCCTTAGGTCGTATTTGATGGCCCGAAAAAATGTTTTAGGCGATCCGAGTTTGGGAGGCCCGGGACCACTCGGAATGCGTTGGCTATAGCACACGAAAATATGGGAGTCAAGCAGAATTATATTTGTTTGGCCGTAAAATGCAAAAAGATGAGGAACAGTCATGGCGGGGCGGTGACTTTGGTTCCTTAAGTCGTATTTGATGGCTTGAAAATTTTTTAGGTAATCGGGGTCCGGGGGGCCCGGGCGCACTCAGAAGGCATAGGCTATAGCACATGAAAATATGGGAAATAGGCAGAATTCTACTTTTTTGGCCATAAAACGCAAAAAGAAATGAGGAGAAGTCATGACGGGGCAGTGATTATTGTTCCTTAGGTCGTATTTGATGGCCCGAAAAACTTTTAGGTGATCCGGTTCCAGAGGGCCCGGGCCAACTCGGAATGTGTGGGCTATAGCACACGAAAATATAGGAATCAGACGGAATTCTAGTTTTTTGCCGTAAAATGCAAAACAAACGAGCAATGGTCATGACGGAGCGGCGACTATGGTTCCTTAGGTCGTATTTGATGGCCCGAAAAAATGTTTAAGCGATCCGATTTTCTAGGGGGCCCGGGCTCACTTGGAATGCGTGGGCTATAGCATACAAAAATATGGGAATTGGGCGGAATTCTAGTTTTTTGGCTTTAAAATGCAAAACAACGAGGAACGGCCATGGCAGGGTAGTGACTATGGTTCCTTAGGTCGTATTTGATGGCCCCGAATAATTTTAGGCGATCTGATGATGGGGGCTCGGGCCCACTCAGAAAGCGTGGGCATAGCACACGAAAATATAGGAATTAGGCAGAATTCTAGTTTTTTTGCCGTAAAACACAAATAAACGAGGAACGGTTATTGAGGGGCAGTGATTATGGTTCCTTAGGTCATATTCGATTGCTCGGAAAAATTTTAGGCAATCCAGTTCTGGGGGGCCCGACCCACTCGGAAGGCGTGGGATGTGGGAATCCGGCAGAATTTTAGTTTTTTGGCCATAAAACGCAAATACATGAGGAGCAGTCATGACGGGGCAGTGACTATAGTTCCTTAGGTCGTATTTGATGGCCCGAAAATTTTTTAGGCAATCCGGGAGGAATGTGTGAGCTATAGGACACGACATTATGGGAATCGGGCGGAATTCTAGTTTTTTGGCCGTAAAACGCAAATAAACGAGGAAAGGTCATGGCTGGGCGGTGACTATTTTTCCTTAGGTCATTTTTTTGGCCCGAAAAGATTTTAGGTGATCCATGTCCGGGGGGCTCTGCATACTAGGAAGGCGTGGGCTATAGCATACGAAAATATGAGAATCGGGTAGAATTCTAGTTTTTTGGCGGTAAAACGCAAAGAAATGAGGAGCAGTCATGACGGGGCGGTGACTATGGTTCCTTTGTTCGTATTTGATGGCCCGAAAATATTTTATGCGATCCACTTTTCTAGGGGGGTCGGGCCCACTCGGAAGGCGTGGGCTATAGCACACGAAAATATGAGAATTAGGCGAAATTCTAGTTTTTTGGCAAATACGACCTAAGGAACCATAGTCACCGTCCCGTCATGACTACTCCATGCTTGTTTTGCATTTTACGGCCAAAAAGCTAGAATTCTACCTGGTTCCCATATTGTCGTGTGATATAGCCCACGCCTTCCGAGTGGGCCCGATCCCCTAGAAAAGCGGATCGCCTAAAAATTTTTTGGGCCATCAAATACCACCTAAGGAACCATAGTCACCGCCCCGTCATGACTTCTCCTCATTGTTTTGCGTTTTATGGCCAAAATACTAGAATTCTGCCCGATTCCCATATTTTTATGTGCTATAGCCCACGCCTTCCGAGAAGGTCGGGCCCCCCAGAACCGGATCGCCTAAAAATTTTCCGGGCCATCAAGTACGACCTAAGGAACCATAGTCACCGCCCCTCCATGACCGTTCCTCATTTGTTTGAGTTTTACGAACAAAAAACTAAAATTTCGCCCAATTCCCAAACAATGAGGAACGGTCGGGGCGGGGTGGAGACTATGGTTCCTTAAGTCGTATTTGATGGCTTGGAAAATTTTTAGGCGATCGGGGTCTGGGGGGCCCGGGCCCAATTGGAAGGCGTGGGCTATAGCACACGAAAATATGGGAATCAGGCAGAATTCTAGTTTTTTGGCCGTAAGACGCAAAAAAGCGAGGAGCAGTCATGACAGGGTGGTGACTATGGTTCCTTAGGTCATATTTGATGGCCCGAAAAATTTTTAGGCGATCCAATGATGGGGTCCCGGGCCCACTCGGAAGGCGTGGGATATAGCACACGAAAAATATGGGAATTGGGCAAAATTCTAGTTTTTTGTTCGTAAAACTCAAATAAACAAGGAACTGTCATGGAGGGGCGGTGACTATGGTTCCTTAGGTCGTACTTGATGGCCCAAAAAAATTTTAGGCGATCCGATTCTGAGGGGCCCGGTCCCACTCGGAAGGCGTGGGCTATAGCACCCAAAAATATGGGAATCAGGCAGAATTCAAGTTTTTTGGCCATATAACGCAAAAGAATGAGGAGCAGTCATGTCGGGGCGGTGACTATGGTTCCTTATGTCGTATTTAATGGCCCAGAAAATTTTTAGGCGATCCGCATTTTTAGGGGGCCCGGGCCCACTCAGAAGGCATGGGCTATAGCACACGACAATATGGGAATCAGGCAGAATTCTAATATTTTGGCCGTAAAACACAAATAAACGAGGAATGGTCATGGCAGGGCGGTGACTATGGTTCCTTAGGTTGTATTTGATGGCCAAAAAAAATTTTAGGCGATCCGGTTCTGGGGGGCCCGACCCACTCGGAAGGCATGGGCTATATAGCACACGAAAATATGGGAATCGGGTGGAATTCTAGTTTTTTGGCCGTAAAACGCAAAAACCACAAGGAGTAGTCATGACGGGGTGGTGACTATGGTTCCTTAGGTCATATTTGATGGCCCGAAAATCTTTTAGGCAATATGATTCTAGGGGGACCGGGCCCACTCGTAAGGCGTGGGCAATATATAGCACACGAAAATATGGGAATCAGGCGGATTTCTAGTTATTTGGCTGTAAAACACAAAAGACGAGGAACGGTCATTGTGGGGCAGACTATGATTCCTTAAGTCATATTTGATGGCCCAAAAAAAGTTTAGGCGATCGGGGTTCGGGGGGCCCGGGCCCACTCAGAAGGCGTGGGCTATAGCACATAAAAATATGAGAATCGGGCGGAATCCTAGTTTTTTGGCCATAAAACGCGAAAAAATGAGGAAAGGTCATGGAGGGGCAGTGACTATTTTTCCTTAGGTCATTTTTGATGTCCCCGAAAAATGTTAGGTGATCCGGGTCTGCGGGGCCCTGCACACTGGGAAGGCATGGGCTATAGCACACGAAAATATGGGAATCGGGTGGAATTCTAGTTTTTTGGCCATAAAATGAAACTAAATGAGGAACGGTCATGGCGAGGCGATGACTATGGTTCCTTAGGTTGTATTTAATGTCCCAAAAAAATTTTAGGCGATCCGGTTCTGGGGGCCCGACCCACTCGGATGGCGTGTGGTATATAACATGAAAATATGGGAATCGGGCGGAATTCTAGTTTTTTGGACGTAAAATGCGAAATAATGGGGAGCAGTCATGACGGGCCGGTGAACATGGTTCCTTAGGTTGTATTTGATGGCCCAAAGAAATTTTAGGCGATTCGGTTCTAGGGGGCCCGGGCCCACTCGGAATGCGTGGGCAATAGCACACAAAAATATGGGAATCAGACAGATTTCTAGTTATTTGGCTGTAAAACACAAAAATGAGGAATGGTCATGGCGGGGCGGTGACTATGATTCCTTAAGTCGTATTTGATGGCCCGAAAAAAGTTTAGGCGATCGGAGTTCGGGGGGGCCGGCCCACTCGTAAGGCGTGGGCTATAACACATAAAAATATGGAAATCGGGCGGAATCCTAGTTCTTTGGTCGTAAAATGCCAAAAAACGAGGAAAGGTCATGGCGGGGCAGTGACTATTTTTCCTTAGGTCATTTTTGATGTCCCCGAAAAATGTTAGGCGATCCGGGTTCGCGGGGCCCTACACATTGGGAAGGCGTGGGCTATATAGCACACGAAAATATGGGAATCAGGCGGATTTCTAGTTATTTGGCCGTAAAACACAAAAAATGAGGAACGATCATGGTGAGGCGGTCACTATGATTCCTTAAGTCATATTTGATGGCCCAAAAAAATTTTAGGAGATCGGGGTTCGGGGGCCCGGGCCCACTCAAAAGGCGTGGGCTATAGCACATAAAAATATCAGAATCGGGCGAAATTCTAGTTTTTTGGCCGTAAAACGCGAAAAAATGAGGAAAGGTCATGGCGGGGCAGTGACTATTTTTCCTTAGGTCATTTTTGATGTCCCCGAAAAATGTTAGGCGATCCGGGTCTGCGGGGCCTTTCACACTAGGAAGGCATGGGCTATAGCACACGAAAATATGGGAATCGGGTGGAATTCTAATTTTTTGGCCATAAAACACAAATAAACGAGGAACGGTCATGGCGAGGTGATGACTATGGTTCCTTAGGTTGTATTTGATGGCCCGGAAAAATTTTAGGCGATCCGGTTCTGGGGGGGCCGACCACTCGGAAGGCGTGGGCTATAGCACATGAAAATTTGGGAATCAGGCGGAATTCTAGTTTTTTGGCCGTAAAACGCAAAAACAACGAGGAACGGTCAGGGCGGGTTGGAGACTATGGTTACTTAAGTTGTATTTGATGGCCAGCAAAAAGTTTAGGCGATCGGGGTACGGGGGGCCAGGGCCCACTCGGAAGGCGTGGGCTATAACAAATAAAAATATGGGAATAGGGCAGAATTCAAGTGTTTTGGCCGTAAAATGCAAAACAATGAGGAAAGGTCATGGAGGGGTGGTGAATAGTTTTTCTTAGGTCATTTTTTATGGCCCGGAAACATTTTATGCGATCCGGGTTCGGGGGTTCCTGCACACGAAAATATGGGAATTATGCGGAATTCTAGTTTTTTGGCCGTTGAACGCAAATAAACGAGGAACAGTCATTGTGGAGAGGTGACTATAGTTCCTTAGGATGTATTTGATAGCCTGGAAAAATTTTAGGCGATCCGGTTCTGGGGGGGCCGACCCACTCGGACGGCGTGAGCTATAGCATACGAAAATATGAGAATCGGGCATAATTCTAGTTTTTTGGTTGTAAAACGCAAAGACATTAGGAGCACTCATGACGGGGCGGTGACTACGGTTCCTTAGTTCATATTTGATGGCCCAGAAAAAATTTAGGCCATCCGGTTCTAGGGGCCCGGGCCCACTCGGGAGGCGTGGGCTATAGCACACGAAAATATGGGAATAGGGCGGAATTCTAGTTTTTTGGCCGTAAAACTTAAAGAAATGAGGAGCAATCATAGCAGGGTGGTGACTATGGTTCCTTAAGTCGTATTCGATGGCCTGGAAATATTTTAGGATATTCGGCTCCAGGGGGCCCGGGCCCACTCGGAATGCATGGGCCATAGCACACGAAAATATGGGAATCAGGCGGAATTCTAGTTTTTTGGCCGTAAAACGCAAAAACAATGAGGAACAGTCGGGGCGGGGTGGAGGCTATGGTTCCTTAAGTCGTATTTGATGGCCTGGAAAATTTTTATGCGATCGGAGTCCGGGGGGCCCGGGCCCACTCGGAAGGCGTGGGCTACAGCAAATGAAAATATGGGAATAGGGCGGAATTCAAGTGTTTTGGCCGTAAAACGCAAAACAATTAGGAAAGGTCATGGCGGGGCGGTGACTATTTTTCCTTAGGTCATTTTTTATGGCCCGGAAACATTTTATGCGATCCGGGTCCGGGGGCCCTGCCCACTGGGAAGGCATGGAATATAGCACACGAAAATATGGGAATCAGGCGGAATTCTAGTTTTTTGGCTACTAAACGCAAATAAACAAGGAACAGTCATGGCAAGGCGGTGACTATAGTTCCTTAGGTTGTATTTGATGGCCTAGAAAATTTTTAGGCGATTCGGTTCTGGGGGGCCCGACCCACTCGGAAGGCGTGAGCTATAGCATACGAAAATATGAGAATCGGGCATAATTCTAGTTATTTGGCTGTAAAACGCAAAGACATTAGGAAGAGTCATGACGGGGCGGTGACTATGGTTCCTTAGTTCATTTTTGATGGCCCGAAAAATTTTTAGGCAATCCGGTTCTGGAGGGCCGGGCCCACTCGGAAGGCGTGGGCTATAGCACACGCAAATAAGGGAATCGGGTAGAATTCTAGTTTTTTAGCTGTAAAATGCAAAAAAAAACAAGGAGCAGTCATGACGGGGCGTTGGCTATTGTTCCTTAGGTCATTTTTTGGTGATCCGGGTCTGGGGGCCCCGGGCCCAGTCAGAATGCGTGGGCTATAGCACATAAAAATATGGAAATCGGGCAGAATTCTGGTTTTTTGGCCGTAAAATGCAAAAAAATGAGGAGCAGTCATGACGGGGCATTGGCTATTTTTCCTTAGGTCGTATTTGATAGCTCAAAATTTTTTTAGGCAATCTGGTACTGGGGGCCCGGGGCCACTCGGAAGGCATGGGATATAGCACACAAAAATAAGGGAATCGGGCAGAATTCTAGTTTTTTTGCCGTAAAATGCAAAAAAAAAAAGAGGAGCAGTCATGACGGGGCATTGGCTATTTTTCCTTAGGTCGTATTTGATAGCCCGAAAATATTTTAGGCGATCCGGTTTTGGGGGCCCGAGGCCACTTGGAAGGCGTGGGTAATAGGACACGAAAATAAGGGAATCGGGCAGAATTCTTGATTTTTCAACGTAAAACGCAAAAATATGAGTAGCAATCATGACGGGGTGGAGAGTATGGTTCCTTAGGTAGTATTTAATGACCCGGATAATTTTTAGGCGATCCGGTTCTAGAGGCCCGGGGCCACTCGGAAGGCGTGGGCTATAGCACACGAAAATATTTGAATCAGGCGGAATTCTAGTTTTTTGGCCGTAAAAAACAAAACAACAAGGAGCAATCATAACGGGGCAGTGACTATGGTTCCTTAGGTCGTATTTGATGCCCTGAAAAAATTTTAGGCGATCCGGTTCTGGGGGGCCGGGCTAACTCCGAAGGCATGGGCTATAACACACGACAATATGGGAATCAAGCGAAATTCTAGTTTTTTGGCTGTAAAATGCAAATAAACGAGGACCGGTCATGGAGGGGCGGTGACTATGGTTTCTTAGGTCGTATTTGATGGCCCGAAAAATTTTTAGGCGGTCCGGTTCTGGGGGGCTCGACTCACTCGGAAGGCGTGGGCTATAGCACACGAAAATATAGGAATCGGGCGGAATTCTATTTTTTTGGCCATAAAACGCAAAAACAATGAGGAGAAGTCATGACGGGGCAGTGACTATGGTTCCTTAGGTCGTATTTGATGGCCCAGAAAAATTTTAGGCGATCCAGTTCTGATGGGCCCGGGCCCACTCGGAAGGCGTGGGCTATAGCACACAAAAATATGGGAATCGGGCAGAATTATAGTTTTTTGGCATTAGAACGCAAAACAACGAGGAGTAGTCATGATGGGGCAGTGATTATGGTTCCGTAGGTCGTATTTGATGGCCCAAAAAAATTTTAGGCGATCCGATTCAGGGGGCCCGGACCCACTCGGAAGGCGTGGGCTATATAGCACATGAAAATAAGGGAATCAGGCGGAATTCTAGTTTTTTGGCTGTAAAACGCAAAACAAATGCAGAATGGTCTTGGCGGGGCAGTGACGATGGTTCCTTAGGTCGTATTTGATGGCTCAGAAACTTATTTAGGCAATCCGGTTCTGGGGGGCCCGACCCACTCAGAAGCCGTGGGCCATAGCACATGAAAATGTGGGAATCAGGTGGAATTCTAGTTTTTTGGCCGTAAAACGCAAAGAAATTAGGAGAAGTCATGACGGGACGGTGACTATGGTTCCTTAGTTCATTTTTGATGGCCCGGAAAAGTTTTAGGCGATCCGGTTCCAAGGGGGCACGGGACCACTCAGAAGGCGTGGGCTAGCACACGAAAAAATGGGAATAGGACAGAATTCTAGTTTTTTGGCCGTAAAACGCAAAACAACGAGGAGCAGTCATGGCGGGGCGGTGACTATGGTTCCTTAGGTCATATTTGATAGCCCGGATAAAATTTAGGCAATCCAGTTTTGGGGGGCCCGGGCCCATTCGGAAGGCGTGGGCTATAGCACACAAAAATATGCGAATCGGGCGGAATTCTAGTTTTTGGCAGTAAAACGCTAAAACACAAGGAGAAATCATGATGGGGCGGTGACTATGGTTCCTTAGGTTGTATTCGATGGCCCAAAAAAATTTTTGGTGATCCGGGTCTGGGAGGCCCGGGCCCACTCGGAATGCGTGGGCTATAGCACACGAAAATATGGGAATCGGGTAGAATTCTAGTTTTTTGGCCGTAAAATGCAAAAAAACGAGGAGCAGTCATGACGGGGCATTGGCTATTTTTCCTAAGGTTGTATTTGATTGCCCAAAATATTTTTAGGCGATCTGGTTATGGGGGCCCGGGGCCACTCGGAAGACGTGGGCTATAGCACACGAAAATAAGGGAATCGAGTAGAATTCTAGTTTTTTGGCCGTAAAACGTAAAAGAAATGAGGAGAAGTCATGACGGGGCGGTGACTATGGTTACTTAGGTCGTATTTTATTGCCAGGAAAAAAATTTTGGCGATCCGGTTCCTGGGGTCTGGGCCCACTCGGAATGCGTGGGCTATAACACACGAAAATATTGGAATCAGAGGGAATTCTAGTTATTTGGCCGTAAAACGCAAAAACAAGAGGAGCGTTCATGGCGGGGCGAAGACTATGGTTCCTTAGGTCGTATTTAATGGCCTTGAAAAAATTTAGGCAATCCGGTTTTGGGGGCCTGGGCCCACACCGAAGGCGTGCACTATAGCACACAAAAATATGGGAATCGGGCGAAATTCTAGTTTTTTGGCTGTAAAATGCAAAGACATTAGGAGCAGTCATGACAAGGCGGTGACTATGGTTTCTTAGTTAAAATTTGATGGCCCGAAAAAATTTAGGCGATCCGGTTCTGGGGGGCCCGGGCCCACTCGGGATGCGTGGGCTTTAACACACGAAAATATTGGAATAGGGCGGAATTCTACTTTTTTGGCCGTAAAACGTAAAGAAAAGAGGAGAGGTCATGGCCGGGCGATGACTATGGTTCCTTAGGTCGTATTTGATGGCCCAAAAAAAATTTAGGCGATCCGGTTCTGGGGGCCCTGGCCCACACCAAATGTGTGCGCTATAACACACAAAAATATGGGAATCGGGCGTAATTCTACTTTTTTGGCTGTAAAATGCAAAGACATTAGGAGCAGTCATGATGGGGCGGTGACTATGGTTCCTTAGTTCGTATTTGATGGCTCGAAAATTTTTCTTAGGCGATCCGGTTCTGGGGGCCCGACCCACCCGGAAGGCGTGGGCCATAGCACACGAAAATGTAGGAATCAGGCGGAATTCTAATTTTTTGGCCGTAAAACACAAATTAATTAGGAGCAGTCATGACGGGGCGGTGACTATGGTTCCTTAGGTCATATTTGATGGACCGGAAAAGTTTTAGGTGATCCGGTTCAAAAGAGGCATGGGACCACTCAGAAGGCGTGGGCTATAGCACACGAAAAAATGGGAATAGGGCAGAATTCTAGTTTTTTGGCCGTAAAACACAAAACAACGAGGAGCAGTCATGGCGGGGCGGTGACTATGGTTCCTTAGGTCGTATTTGATTGCCCGGAAAAAATTTAGGCGATCCGGTTCTGGGAGGCCCGGGCCCACTTGGAAGGCGTGGGTTATAGCTCACAAAAATATGGGAATCAGGTGGAATTCTAGTTTTTGGTAGTAAAACGCTAAAACACAAGGAGCAATCATGATGGGGCGGTGACTATGGTTCCTTAGGTTGTATTCGATGGCCCAGAAAGTTTTTTGGTGATCCGGGTCTGGGAGGCCCGGGCCCACTCGGAATGCGTGGGCTATAGGACACGAAAATATGGGAATCGGGCAGAATTCTAGTATTTTGGCCGTAAAATGCAAACAAATGAGGAGCAGTCATGATGGGGCATTGGATATTTTTCCTTAGGTCATATTTGATAGACCGAAAAATTTTTAGGCGATCCGGTTCTAGGGGCCCGGGGCCACTCGGAAGGCGTGGGCTATAGCACATGAAAATAAGGGAATCAGGCAGAATTCTAGTTTTTTGGCCGTAAAATGCAAAAAACACGAGGAGCAGTCATGACAGGGCGTTAGCTATTTTTCCTTAGGTGGTATTTGATAGCTCGAAATTTTTTTAGGTGATTCGGTTCTGGAGGCCATGGGCCACTCGGAAAGCGTGGGCTATAGGACACAAAAATAAGGGAATCGGGCAGAATTCTAGTTTTTTTGCCGTAAAACACAAAACAAATGAGGAGCAGTCTTGACGGGGCGGTGACTATGGTTACTTAGGTCTTATTTGATGGCCTGGAAAAATTTTAGGCGATCTGGTTTCGGATGCCCGGCCCACTCGGAATGTGTGGACTATAGCATACGAAAATATGGGAATTGGGCGGAATTGTAGTTTTTTGCACGTAAAACGCAAAAAAAAAAAAAAGAGAAGCGGTCATGGCGGGGCGGTGACTATGGTTCCTTAGGTCGTATTTCATGGCCCAGAAAAAATTTAGGCAATTCGGTTCTGGGGGCCCGGGCCCACACCCAAGGCATGCGCTATAGCACACGAAAATATGGGAATTAGGCATAATTCTAGTTTTTTGGCTGTAAAACGCAAAGACATTAGGAGCAGTCATGACGGGGCGGTGACTATGGATCCTTAGTTCGTATTTGACGGCCCGGAAAATTTTTAGGCGATCCGGTTCTGGGGGGCCCGGGCCCACTCGGGAGGCGTGGGCTATAGCGCACGAAAATATGGGAATAGGGCGGAATTCTCATTTTTTGGCCGTAAAACGTAAAGAAAAGAGGAGCGGTCATGGAGGGGCGGTGACTGTCGTTCCTTAGGTCAAATTTGATGGCCCGAAAAAAATTTAGGCGATCCCATTCTGGGGGCCTGGGACCACTCCAAATGCGTGCGCTATAGCATACGAAAATATGGGAATCGGGCGGAATTCTAGGTTTTTTGCTGTAAAATGCAAAGACATTAGGAGCAGTCATGACGGGGCGGTGACAATGGTTCCTTAGTTCGTATTTGATGGCCCGGAAATTTTTCTTAGGCGATCTGATTCTGGGGGGCCCGACTCACTTGGATGGCGTGGGCCATAGCACACGAAAATGTGGGAATCGGGCAGAATTCTAGTTTTTTGGCCGTAAAATGCAAAGAAATTATGAGAAGTCATGATGGGGCAGTGACTATGGTTCCTTAGGTCGTATTTGATGGCCCAGAAAAGTTATAGGCGATCCGGTTTCAAGGGGGCACGGGACTACTCAGAAGGTGTGGGCTATAGCACACGAAAAAATGGGAATAGGGCGGAATTCTAGTTTTTTGGCCATAAAATGCAAAACAACGAGGGGCAGTCATGGCGGGGCGGTGACTATGGTTCCTTAGGTCGTATTTGATTACTCGGAAAAATTTTAGGCGATTCGGTTCTGGGGGGCCCAAGCCCACTCAGAAGACGTGGGCTATAGCTCACAAAAATATGGGAAACGAGCGGAATTCTAGTATTTTGGCAGTAAAACACTAAAACATGAGGAGCAGTCATGACGGGGCGGTGACTATGGTTCCTTAGGTCGTATTCGATGGCCCGAATTTTTTTTTGGTGATTCGAGTCTGGGGGGACCGGGCCCACTCGGAATGCGTGGGCTATAGCACACGAAAATATGGGAATCGGGCAGAATTCTAGTTTTTTGGCCGTAAAATGCAAAAAAACGAGGAGCAGTCATGACGGGGCGTTGGCTATTTTTCCTTAGGTCGTATTTGATAGCCCGAAAAAATTTTAGGCGATCCGGTTCTGGGGGCCCGGGGCCATTCGGAAGGCATGGGCTATAGCACACGAAAATAAGGGAATCGGGCAGAATTCTAGTTTTTTGGCCATAAAATGCAAACAACAACAAGGAGCAGTCATGACGAGGCGTTGGCTATCTTTTCTTAGTTCGTATTTTATAGCCCAAAAAAGTTTTAGGCGATCCGGTTCGGGGGTCCGGGCCCACTCGTAATGCGTGGGCTATAGGACACAAAAATATGAGAATCGGGGGGAATTCTAGTTTTTTGGCCGTAAAACGCAAAACAAAGGAGGAGCAGTCATGACGGGGTGGTGACTATAGTTACTTAGGTCGTATTTGATGGCCAAAAAAATTTTTAGGTGATCCGGTTCAGGGGGCCCGGGCCTCTCGGAATGCGTGGGCTATAGCATACGAAAATATGGGAATCAGGTGGAATTGTAGTTTTCTTGCCATAAAATGCAAAAAATAAGGAACAAACATGGCGGGGCGGTGACTATGGTTCCTTAGTTTGTATTTTATGGCCCGGAAAAGTTTTAGGCGATCTGGGTCTGGGGAGCATGGGTCCACTCGGAAGGCCTCGGCTAAAGCACAAGAAAATATGGGAATCTGGCAGAATTCTAGTTATTTGGCCGTAAAACGCAAAAACACGAGGAGCAATCATGACGGGGCGGTGAGTATGGTTCCTTAGGTCGTATTTGATGGACCGTAAAAATTTTATACGATCTGGTTCTGGGGGCCCGGGGCCACTCGGAAGGCGTGGGCTATTGCATACGAAAATATTTGAATTAGGTGGAATTCTAGTTTTTTGGCCGTAAAATGCAAAACAACGAGGTGAAATCATGACGGGGCGGTGACTATGGTTCTTTAGGTTGTATTTGATGGCCCGAAAAAATTTATGCGATCCGGTTTTGGAGTGCCCGGGCCAACTCCGAAGGCGTGGGCTATAGCACACGAAAATATGGGAATCAGACGGAATTCAAATTTTTTGGCCGTAAAATGCAAATAAACGAGGACCGGTCATGGAGGGGTGGTGACTATGGTTCCTTAGGTCGTATTTGATGGCACGAAAAAATTTTAGGCGGTCCGGTTCTGAGGGGCCCGACTCACTCGGAAGGCGTGGGCTAGCACACGAAAATATGGGAATCAGGCGGAATTCTATTTTCCAGGCCATAAAACGCAAAAACAATGAGGAGCAGTCATGACGGGGTGGTGAATATGGTTCCTTAGGTCATATGTGATGGCTCGAAAAAATTTTAGGCGATCCAGTTCTGGTGGGCCCGTGCCCACTCGGAAGGCGTGGGCTATAGCACACGAAAATATGGGAATCGGGCAGAATTCTAGTTTTTTGGCCGTAGAACGCAAAACAACGAGGAGTAGTCATGACGGGGTGGTGATTATGGTTCCATAGGTCGTATATGATGGCCCAAAAAAATTATAGGCGATCCGATTCGGGAGGCCCGGGCCCACTCGAAAGGCGTGGGCTATATAGCACATGAAAATATGGGAATCGGGCGGAATTCTAGTTTTTGGCCGTAAAACGCAAAAAAAACGAGGAACGGTCATGGCGGGGCGGTGACGATGGTTCCTTAGGATGTATTTGATGGCTCTGAAATTTTATTTTGGCGATCTAGTTTTGGGGGGCCCAACCCACTCGGAAGGCGTGGGCCATAGCACACGAAAATGTGAGAATCGGGCGGAATTCTAGTTTCTTGGCCGTAAAACGCAAAGAAATTAGGAGCAGTCATGGCGAGGTGGTGACTATGGTTCCTTAGGTCATATTGGATGGCCTTGAAAAGTTTTAGGTGATCCGGTTCCACGGGAGCACGGGACCACCCAGAAGGCGTGGGTTATAGCACACAAAAAAATGGGAATAGGGCGGAATTCTAGTTTTTTCCCCATAACACGCAAAACAACAAGGAGCAGTCATGGTGGGGCAGTGACTATGGTTCCTTAGGTCGTATTTGATGGCCCGGAAAAAATTTAGGCGATCCAGTTCTTGGGGGCCGGGGCCCACTCGGAAGGCGTGGGCTATAGCACACAAAAATATGGGAATCTGGCAGAATTCTAGTTTTTTGGCAGTAAAAGGCTAAAACACGAGGAGAAGTCATGGCGGGGTAGTGACTATGGTTCCTTAGGTCGTATTTGATGGCCCGGAAAAAATTTAGGCGATCCGGTTCTGGGGGCCCGGGCCCACACCGAAGGCGTGCGCTATAGCACACGAAAATATGGGAATCAGGCGGAATGCTAGTTTTTTGGCTGTAAAATGCAAAGACATTAGGAGTAGTCATGACGGGTCGGTGACTAGGGTTCCTTAGTTTGTATTTGATGGCCCGGAAAAATTTAGGCGATCCGGTTCTGGGGGCCCGGGCCCACTCGGTAGGCATGGGATATAGCACGCGAAAATATGGGAATAGGGCGGAATTCTAGTTTTTTGGCCGTAAAACGTAAAGAGAAGAGGAGAGGTCATGGCGGCGCGGTGACTATCCTTAGGTCGTACTTGATGGTCCGAAAATATTTAGGCGATCCAGTTCTGGGGGCCTAGGCCCACACCAAATGCATGCGCTATAGCACACAAAAATATGGGAATCGAGCTAAATTCTAGTTTTTTGGCTGTAAAACGCAAAGACATTAGGAGCAGTCATGACAAGGCGGTGACTATGGTTCCTTAGTTAAAATTTGATGGCCCGAAAAAATTTAGGCGATCCGGTTCTGGGGGGCCCGACCCACTCGGAAGGCGTGGGCCATAGCACACGAAAATGTGGGAATAGGGCGGAATTCTAGTTTTTTTGCCGTAAAACGCGAAGAAATTAGGAGCATTCATGACAGGGTGGTGACTATGGTTCCTTAGGTCGTATTTGATGGCCCAGAAAAGTTTTAGGCAATCTGGTTCCAAAGGGGCACGAGACCACTCAGAAGGCGTGGGCTATAGTACACGAAAAAATGGGAATAGGGCGAAATTCTAGTTTTTTGGCTATAAAACACAAAAAAACGAGGAGCAGTCATGGCGGGGCGGTGACTATGGTTCCTTAGGTCGTATTTGATGGCCCGAAAAAAATTTAGGCGATCCGGTTCTGGGGGGCCCGGGCCCACTCGAAAGGCGTGGACTATAGCTCACAAAAATATGGGAATCGGGCGGAATTCTAGTTTTTTGGCAGTAAAATGCTAAAACATGAGGAGCAGTCATGACGGGGCGGTGACTATGGTTCCTTAGGTCGTATTCGATGGCCTAGAAATATTTTTGGTCATCCGGGTCTGGGGGCCCGGGCCCACTCGGAATGTGTGGGCTATAGCACACGAAAATATGGGAATCGGGCAGAATTCTAGTTTTTTGGCTGTAAAATGCAAAAAATGAGGAGCAATCATGACGGGACGTTGGCTATTTATCCTTAGGTCGTATTTAATAGCCCAAAAAAAATTTAGGCGATCCGGTTCTGGGGGCCCGAGGCCACTCGGAAGGCATGGGCTATAGCACACGAAAATAAGGGAATCGGGCAGAATTCTAGTTTTTTGGCCGTAAAATGCAAACAACAACAAGGAGCAGTCATGACGGAGTGTTGGCTATTTTTTCTTAGTTCGTATTTGATAGCCCGAAAAAATTTTAGGCGATCCGGTTCTGGGGGCCCGGGGCCACTCGAAGGGCGTGGGCTATAGGACACGAAAATAAGGGAATCATCCAGAATTCTAGTTTTTTGGCCATAAAACGCAGAAAAAACGAGGAGCAGTCATGACGGGGCGGTGACTATGGTTACTTAGGTCGTATTTGATGGACCGAAAAAATTTTAGGCGATCCGATTCTGGGGGCCCGGCCCACTAGGAATACGTGGGCGATAGCATACGAAAATATGGAAATCAGGTGGAATTGTAGTTTTCTTACCGTAAAATGCAAATATAAGAGGAGCGGTCATGGTGGGGCAGTGACTATGGTTCCTTAGGTTGTATTTGATGGCCCGTAAAAAATTTAGGTGATCCAGTTCTGGGGGCCCGGGCCCACACCAAAGGAGTGCGCTATAGCACACGGAAATATGGGAATCAGGCAAAATTCTAGTTTTTTTGCTGTAAAATGCAAAAACATTAGGAGCAGTCATGACAGGGCGGTGACTATGGATCCTTAGTTCGTATTTGATGGCCCAGAAAAATTTTAGGCGATTCGGTTCTGGGGGCCCGGGCCCACTCGGGAGGCGTGGGCTATAGCACACGAAAATATTGGAATAGGGCAGAATTCTAGTTTTTTGGCTGTAAAACGTAAAGAAAAGAGGAGCGGTCATGGTGGGGCAGTGACTATCGTTCCTTAGGTCATATTTGATGGCTCGGAAAAATTTAGGCGATCCAGTTCTGGGGGCCCGGGCCCACACCGAAGGAGTGCGCTATAGCACACGGAAATATGGGAATCAGGCAGAATTCTAGTTTTTTTGCTGTAAAACGCAAAAACATTAGGAGCAGTCATGACAGGGCGGTGACTATGGATCCTTAGTTCATATTTGATGGCCCAGAAAAATTTTAGGCGATTCGGTTCTGGGGGCCCGGGCCCACTCGGGAGGCGTGGGCTATAGCACACAAAAATATTGGAATTGGGCAGAATTCTAGTTTTTTGGCCGTAAAACGTAAAGAAAAGAGGAGCGGTCATGGTGGGGCAGTGACTATCGTTCCTTAGGTCATATTTGATGGCCCGAAAAAATTTAGGCGATCCGGTTCTGGGGGCCCGAGCCCACACCAAATGCGTGCGCTATAGCACACGAAAATATGGGAATCGGGCGGAATACTAATTTTTTGGCTGTAAAATGCAAAGTCATTAGGAGCAGTCATGACGGGGCGGTGACTATGGCTCCTTAGTTCGTATTTGATGGCCTGAAAATTTTTCTTAGGCTATCCGGTTCGGGGGGGCCACACCCACTAGGAAGGCGTGGGCCATAGCACACGAAAATGTGGGAATCGTGCGAAATTCTAGTTTTTTGGCCGTAAAACGCAAAGAAATTAGGAGCCATCATGACGGGGCGGTGACTATGGTTCCTTAGTTCATATTTGAAGGCCCGGAAAAGTTTTAGGCGATCAGGTTCCAAGGGGGCACAAGACCACTCAGAAGGCGTGGGCTATAGCACACGAAAAAATAGGAATAGGGCTGAATTCTAGTTTTTTGGCAGTAAAACTCAAAACAACGAGGAGCAGTCATGGCGGGCGGTGACTATTGTTCCTTAGATCGTATTTTATGGCCCGGAAAAAATTTAGGCAATTCGGTTCTGGGGGGCCCAGGCCCACTCGGAAGGCATGGGCTATAGCTCACAAAAATATGGGAAACGGGCAAAATTCTAGTTTTTTGAAAGTAAAACGCTAAAACACGAGGAGCAGTCATGACGGGGCAGTGACTATAGTTCCTTAGGTCGTATTTGATGGCCCGGAAAGTTTGTTGGTGATCCGGGTCTGGGGGGACCGGGCCCACTCGGAATGCGTGGGCTATAGCACACGAAAATATGGGAATTGGGCAGAATTCTAGTTTTTTAGCCGTAAAATGCAAAAACACGAGGAGCAGTCATGATGGGGCGTTGGCTATTTTTTCTTAGGTCGTATTTGATAGCCCAAAAATATTTTAGGCGATCTGGTTCTGGGGGCCCAGGGCCACTCGGAAGGCATGGGCTATAGCACACGAAAATAAGGGAATCGGGCAGAATTCTAGTTTTTTGGCCGTAAAATGCAAAAACAAACGAGGAGAAATCATGATGGGGCGTTGGCTATTTTTTATTAGGTCGTATTTGATAGCCCGAAAATTTTTTAGGCGATCCGGGTCTAGGGGCCCGGGGCCACTCGGAAGGCGTGGGCTAGAGGACACTAAAATAAGGGAATCGGGCAGAATTCTAGTTTTTTGGCCGTAAAACACAAAATAAACGAGGAGCAGTCATGACGGGGCGGTGACTATGGTTACTTAGGTCGTATTTGATGGTGCGAAAATATTTTAGGCGATCCGATTCAGGGGGCCGGCCCACTCGGAATGCGTGGGCTATATCATACGAAAATATGGGAATCTGGTGGAATTGTAGTTTTTTGGCCGTAAAATGCAACAAATAAGGAATGATCATGGCGGGGCGGTGACTATGGTTCCTTAGTTCGTATTTTATGGCCCAGAAAAGTTTTAGGCAATCCGGGTCTGGGGAGCTCGGGTCCACTCGGAAGGCCTCGGCTAAAGCACACAAAAATATGGGAATCGGGCGGAATTCTAGTTATTTGGCCGTAAAACGCAAAACCACGAGGAGTAATCATGACGGGTTGGTGAGTATAGTTCCTTAGGTCGTATTTGATGGCCCGGAAAAATTTTAGGCGATCCGGTTCTGGGGGCCCGGGGCCACTCGGAAGGCATGGGTTATATCATACGCAAATATTTGAATGAGGCAGAATTCTAGCTTTTTGGCTGTAAAATGCAAAACAACGAGGAGCAATCATGATGGGGCAGTGACTATGGTTCCTTAGGTCGTATTTGATGGCCCGAAAAAATTTTAGGCGATCCGGTTCTGGGGGGTCCGGGCCAACTCGAAGGCATGGGCTATAGCACACGAAAATAAGGGAATCGGGCGGAATTCTAGTTTTTAGGCCGTAAAATGCAAATAAACGAGGACAGGTCATGGAGGGACAGTGACTATGGTTCCTTAGGTCATATTTGATGGCCCAAAAAAATTTTAGGCGGTCCGGTTCTGAGGGGCCCAACTCACTCGGAAGGCATGGGCTATAGCACACGAAATTATGGGAATCGGGCGGAATTCTATTTCTTTTTGCCATAAAATGCAAAAACAATGAGGAGCAGTCATGATGGGGCGGTGACTATGGTTCCTTAGGTCATATTTGACGGCTCAAAAAAATTTTAGGCGATCCAGTTCTGGTGGGCCCGGGCCCACTCGGAAGGCGTGGGCTATAGCACACGAAAATATGAGAATCAGGCAGAATTCTAGTTTTTTGGCCGTAGAACGCAAAACAACGAGGAGTAGTCATGACGGGGAGGTGATTATGGTTCCGTAGGTCATATTTGATAGACCTAAAAAATTGTAGGCGATCCGATTCGGGAGGCCCGGGCCCACTCGAAAGGCGTGGGCTATATAGCACATGAAAATATGGGAATTGGGCGGAATTCTTGTTTTTGGCCGTAAAACGCAAAAAAACAAGGAACGGTCATGGTGGGGCGGTGAAGATGGTTTCTTAGATTGTATTTGATGGCTCGAAAAATTTATTTAGGCGATCCGGTTTTGGGGGTCCGACCCACTCGGAAGGCGTGGGCCATAGCACACGAAAATGTGGGAATCGGGCGGAATTCTTGTTTTTTGGCCGTAAAACGCAAAACAATTAAGAGCAGTCATGGCGGGGCAGTGACTATGGTTCCTTAGGTCATATTGGATGGGCCGGAAAAGTTTTAGGTGATCCGGTTCCACGGGGGCACGGGACCACTCAGAAGGCGTGGGCTATAGCACACGAAAAAATGGGAATAGGGCGGAATTCTAGTTTTTTGGCCGTAAAACGCAAAACAACGAGGAGCAGTCATAGCGGGGCAGTGACTATGATTCCTTAGGTCATATTTGATGGCCCAGAAAAAATTTAGGCGATCCGGTTCTGGGGGGCTGGGGCCCACTCGGAAGGCGTGGGCTATAACACACAAAAATATGGGAATCGGGCGGAATTCTAGTTTTTTGGCAGTAAAACATTAAAACACGAGGAGAAGTCATGATGGGAAGGTGACTATGGTTCCTTAGGTCGTATTCGATGACCCGGAAATATTTTTAGTGATCCGAGACTGGGGGCCCGGGCCCACTCGGAATGAGTGGGCTATAGCACACGAAAATATGGGAATCGGGTAGAATTCTAGTTTTTTGGCCGTAAAATACATAAAAACGAGGAGCAGTCCTGACGGGGCATTGGCTATTTTTTCTTAGGTCGTGTTTGATAGCCTGGAGAAATTTTAGGCGATTCGGTTCTAGGGGCCCGGGGCCACTCGGAAGGCGAGGGCTATAGCACACAAAATATTTGAAGCAGGCAGAATTCTAGTTTTTTGGCCGTAAAATGCAAAAGTACGAGGAGCAATCATGACGGGGCGGAGACTATGGTTCCTTAGGTCATATTTGATGGCACAAAAAATTCTTAGGCAATCCGGTTCTGGGGGTCCTCGGCCCACTCGGAAGGCGTGGGCTATAGCACACGAAAATAAATGAGGAGCAGTCATGACGGGGTGGTGACTATGGTTACTTAGGTCGTATTTTATGGCCCAGCAAAATTTTAGGCTATCCGGTTCTGGGTGTCCGGGCCCACTCGGAATGCCTGGACCATAACACACGAAAATATGGGAATCGGGGGGAATTCTAGTTATTTGGCCGTAAAACGCAAAAAAGAAGAGCAGTCATGGCGGGGCGGTGACTATGGTTCCTTAGGTTGTATTTGATATCCCGAAAAAAATTTAGGCGATCCGATTCTAGGGGCCCGGGCCCACACTGAAGGCGTGCGCTATAGCAAATGAAAATATGGGAATCAGGAAGAATACTACTTATTTGGCCGTAAAACGCAAACATACGAGGAGCAATCATGACGGAGTGGTGAGTATGGTTCCTTAGGTCGTATTTGATGGCTCGGAAAAATTTTTAGGCGATCCGGTTCAGGGGGCCCGGGGCCACTCGGAAGGCGTGGGCTAGAGGACACTAAAATAAGGGAATCGGGCAGAATTCTAGTTTGTTGGCCGTAAAACACAAAATAAACGAGGAGCAGTCATGACGGGGCGGTGACTATGGTTACTTAGGTCGTATTTGATGGCCCGGAAAACTTTTTAGGCGATCCGGTTCTTGGGCCCTGAGGCCACTCAGAAGGCGTGGGCTATAGCACATGAAAATATTTGAATCAGGTGGAATTCTAGTTTTTTGGCCGTAAAATGCATAAACACAAGGAGCAGTCATGATGGGGCGATGACTATGGTTACTTAGGTCGTATTTGATGACCCAGAAAAATTTTAGGCAATCCGGTTTCGGGGGTCCGGGCACACTCGGAATGCGTGGGCTATAACACACGAAAATATGAGAATCGGGGGGAATTCTAGTTATTTGGCCGTAAAAAGCAAAAACAAAGAGGAGCGGTCATGGCGGGGCGGTGACTATGGTTCCTTAGGTTGTATATGATGGCCCTGAAAAAATTTAGGCGATCCGGTTCTGGGGGCCCGGGCCCACACCGAAGGCGTGCGCTATAGCACACGAAAATATGGGAATCGGGCGGAATACTAGTTATTTGGCCGTAACACGCAAAAACACGAGGTGCATTCATAACGAGGCAGTGAGTATGGTTCCTTAGGTCGTATTTGATGGCCCGGAAAAATTTTAGGCGATCCGCTTCTGGGGGTCTGAGGCCACTCGGAAGGCGTGGGATATACCACACGAAAATATTTGAATTAGGCGGAATTCTAGTTTTTTGGCCGTAAAATGCATAAACACGAGGAGCAGTCATGATGGGGCGGTGACTATGGTTACTTAGGTCGTATTTGATGGCTCGGAAAAATTTTAGGCGATCCGGTTTCGGGGGTCCGGGCCCACTCGTAATGCGTGGGCTATAACACACGAAAATATGAGAATCGGGGGGAATTCTAGTTATTTGGCCGTAAAATGCAAAAACAAAGAGGAGCGGTCATGACGGGGCGGTGACTATGGTTACTTAGGTCATATTTGATGGACCAGAAAAATTTTAGGCGATCCGGTTCCGGGGGTCCGGGCCCACTCGGAATGCGTGGGCCATAACACACGAAAATATGGGAATTGAGGAGAATTATAGTTTTTTGGCCGTAAAACGCAAAACAAAGAGGAGCGGTCATGGCGCGGCGGTGACTATGGTTCCTTAGGTCGTATTTGATGGCCCAAAAAAAATTTAGGCGATCCGGTTCTGGGGGCCCGGGCCCACACCGAAGGCGTGCGCTATAGCATACGAAAATATGGGAATCGGTCGGAATTCGAGTTATTTGGCCGTAAAACACAAAAAGACGAGGAGAAATCATGACGGGGCGGTGAGTATGGTTCCTTAGGTCGTATTTGATGGCTCGAAAAAATTTTAGGCGATCCGGTTCTGGGTGCACGTTGCCACTCGGAAGGCGTGGGCTATATCACCCGAAAATATTTGAATCAAGCGTAATTCTAGTTTTTTGGCCGTAAAACGCAAAAACACGAGGAGCACTCATGACGGGGTGGTGACTATGGTTACTTAGGTCTTATTTGATGGCCCAGAAAAATTTTAGGCGATCCGGTTCCGGGTGCCCGGGCCCACTCGGAATGCCTGGGCCATAACACACGAAAATATGGGAATAGGGCAAAATTCTAGTTTTTTGGCCGTAAAACGCAAAACAACGAGGAGCAGTCATGGAGGGGCAGTGACTATGGTTCCTTAGGTCGTATTTGATACCCCAAAAAAATTTTAGGTGATCCGGTTTTGGGGGGACGGGGCCCACTCGGAAGACTTAGGCTATAGCACACAAAAATCTGGGAATCGGGCGGAATTCTAGTTTTTTGGCAGTAAAACGCTAAAACATGAAGAGCAGTCATGATGGGGCGGTGACTATGGTTCCTTAGGTCATATTCGATGGCCTGGAAATATTTTTGGTGATCCGGGTCTGGGGGGCCCGGGCCCACTCGGAATGCGTGGGCTATAGCACACGAAAATATGGGAATCGGGTAGAATTCTAGTTTTTTTGCCGTAAAATGCATAAAAATGAGGAGCAGTCATGACAGGGCGTTGGCTATTTTTTCTAAGGTCGTATTTGATAGCCCGGAGAAATTTTAGGCGATCCGGTTCTGGGGGCCTGGGGCCACTCGGAATGCAAGGGCTATAGCACACGAAATATTTGAATCAGGCAGAATTCTAGTTTTTTGGCCGTAAGACGCAAAAATACGAGGAGCAATCATGATGTGGCGGAGACTATGGTTCCTTAGGTCGTATTTGATGGCGCAAAAATTTGTTAGGCAATCCGGTTCTGGGGGTCCTCGGCCCACTCGGAAGGCGTGGGCCGAAAATAAGGGTATCGGGCAGAATTCTAGTTTTTTGGCCGTAACACGCAAAACAAATGAGGAGCAGTCATGACAGGGCGGTGACCATGGTTACTTAGGTCGTATTTGATGGCCCGGAAGAATTTTAGGCTATCCGGTTCCGGGGGTCCGGGCCCACTCGGAATGCCTGGGCCATAACACACGAAAATATGGGAATCGGGGGGAATTCTAGTTATTTAACCGTAAAACGCAAAATAAAAGAGGAGCGGTCATGGCAGGGCGGTGACTATGGTTCCTTAGGTCGTATTTGATGGCCCGAAAAAAATTTAGGCGATCCGGTTCTGGCGGCCCGGGACCACACCGAAGGCGTGCGCTATAGCAAACGAAAATATGGGAATCGGGCAGAATACTAGTTTTTTGGCCGTAAAATGCAAAACAACGAATAACGGCCTTGGCGGGGAGGTGACTATGGTTCCTTAAGTCGTATTTGATGGCCCAGAATAATTTTAGGCGATCGGGGTCCGGGGTCCCGGACCCACTGGGAAGGCGTGGGCTATAGCACATGAAAATATGGGAATCGGGCAAAATTCTAGTTTTTTGCCGTAAAATGCAAAACAACGAGGAACAGCCATGGCTGGGCGATGACTATGGTACCATAGGTCGTATTTGATGGCCCGGAATAATTTTAGGCGATCGGGTTCCGGGGGGACCGGACCCACTCGGATGGCGTGGGCTATGGTACACAAATATATGGGAATCAGGCGGAATTCTAGTATTTTGGCAGTAAAATGCAAAACAACGAGGAACGGCCATGGTGGGACGGTGACTATGGTTCCTTAGGTCATATTTGATCCCCGAACCCACTCGGAAGGCATCGGCTATGGCACACAAATATATGGGAATCGGACGGAATTCTAGTGTTTTGGCCGTAAAATGCAAAATAACGAGGAACGGCCATGGCGGGGCGGTGACTATGGTTCCTTAGGTCGTATTTGATAAACCGAAAATATTATAGGCGATCGGGGTCCGGGAGGCCCGGAACCCACAAGGAAGGCGTGGGCTATAACACATGAATATATGGGAATCGGGCGGAATTCTAGTTTTTTGGCCGTAAAATGCAAAACAACGAGGAACGGCCATGGCGGGACGGTGACTATGGTTACTTAGGTCGTATTTGATCCCCGGACCCACTCGGAAGGCATGGGCTATGGCACACGAATATATGGGAATCGGGCATAATTCAAGTTTTTTGGCCGTAAAACGCAAAACAACAAGGAACGGCCATGGCGGGGCGGTGACTATGGTTCCTTAGGTCGTATTTGATAACCCGAAAATATTTTAGGCGATCGGGGTCCTGGAGGCCCGGAACCCACAAGGAAGGCGTGGGCTATAGCACACGAATATATGGGAATCGGGCGGAATTCAATTTTCTATTCGCCGTAAAACGCAAAATAATGAGGAACGGCTATGGCGGGGAGGTGACTATGGTTCCTTAGGCCGTATTTGATGTCCCAGAATACTTTTAGGCGATCGGGGTCCGGGGTCCCGGACCCACTCAGAAGGCTTGGGTATAGCACACGAAAATATAGGAATCGGGCGGAATTCTAGTTTTTTGACCGTAAAACGCAAAACAACGAGGAACGGCCATTGCGGGGAGGTTACTATGGTTCCTTAGGTCGTATTTGATGGCCCCGAATAATTTTAGTCGATCGGGGTCCGGGGGCCTGGACCCACTCGGAAGGCATGGGCTATAGCACACGAAAATATGGGAAAAGGACGAAATTCTAGTTTTTTGCCGTAAAATGCAAAATAACGAGGAACGGCCACGGCTGGGCTGTGACTATGGTTCCTTTGGTCGTATTTGATGGCTCGGAATAATTTTAGGTGATCGGGGTCCGGGGGGACCGGAACCACGCGGAAGGCGTTGGCTATGGCACACAAATATATGGAAATCTCGCGGAATTTTATTTTTTTGGCCATAAAACGCAAAACAACGAGGAACGGCCATGGAGGGGCGGTAACTATGGTTCCTTAGGTCGTATTTGATCCCCGGACCCACTCGGAAGGCATGGGCTATGGCACACGAATATATGGGAATCGGGCGGAATTCTAGTTTTTTGGCCGTAAAACACAAAACAACGAGGAACAGCCATGGCGGGGCGGTGACTATGGTTCCTTAGGTTGTATTTGATAACCCGGAAATATTATAGGCGATGGGGGTCCGGGAGGCCCGGAACCCACTAGGAAGGCGTGAGCTATAGCACACGAATATATGGGAATCGGGCGGAATTCTTGTTTTTTGGCCGTAAAACGCAAAATAACGAGGAACGGTCATGGCGGGGAGGTGAATATAGTTCCTTAGGTTGTATATGATGGTCCAGAATAATTTTAGGCGATCGGGGTCCCGGGTCCCGGACCCACTCGGAAGGTGTGGGCTATAGCACACGAAAATATGGGAATCGGGCGGAATTCTAGTTTTTTGACCGGAAAACGCAAAACAACGAGGAACGGCCTTGGCGGGGAGGTGACTATGGTTCCTTAGGTCGTATTTGATGGCCCGAAATAATTTCAGGCGATCGGGGTCCGGGGGCCCGGTCCCACTCGGAAGGCGTGGGCTATAGCACACGAATATATGGGAATCGGGCGGAATTCTAGTTATTTAGCCGTAAAACGCAAAACAACAAGGAACGGCCATGGCGGGGCGGTGACTATGGTTCCTTAGGTCGTATTTGATAGCCCAGACATATTTTAGGCGATCGTGGTCCGGGGGCCCGGACCCACTAGGAAGGCGTGGGCTATAGCACACGAATATATGGGAATCGGGCGGAATTCTAGTTTTTTGGCCGTAAAATGCAAAACAACGAGGAACGGCCATGGCGGGGCAGTGACTATGGTTCCTTAGGTCGTATTTGATCCCCGTACCCACTCGGAAGGCATGGACTGGCACACGAATATATGGGAATCGAGCGGAATTCAAGTTTTTTGGCCGTAAAATGCAAAACAACGTGGAACGGCCATGGCGGGGCGGTGACTATGGTTCCTTAGGTCGTATTTGATAACCCAGAAATATTTTAGGCGATCAGGGTCCGGAAGGCCCGGAACCCATTAGGAAGGTGTGGGCTATATAGCACACGAATATATGGGAATCGGGCGGAATTCTAGCTTTTTGCCCGTAAAATGCAAAACAACGAGGAACGGCCTTGGCGGGGAGGTGACTATGGTTCCTTAGGTCGTATTTGATGGCCCAGAATAATTTTAGGCGATCGGGGTCTAGGGTCTCGGACCCACTCGGAAGACGTGGGCTATAGCACACGAAAATATGGGAATCGGGCAAAATTCTAGTTTTCTGCCGTAAAATGCAAAACAACGAGGAACGGCCACGGCTGGGTGATGACTATGGTACCTTAGGTCGTATTTGATGGCCCGGGATAATTTTAGGCGATAGGGTTCCGGGGGGACCGGACCCACTCGGATGGCGTGGGCTATGGCACACAAATATATGGGAATCAGGCGGAATTCTAGTTTTTTGGCCGTAAAACGCAAAACAACGTGGAACGGCCATGGCGGGGAGGTGACTATGGTTCCTTAGGTCGTATTTTATAACCCGAAAATATTTTAGGCGATCGGGGTACGGAAGGCCCGGAACCCATTAGGAAGGTGTGGGCTATATAGCACACGAATATATGGGAATCGGGCAGAATTCTAGTTTTTTGGCCGTAAAATGCAAAACAACGAATAACGGCCTTGGCGGGGAGGTGACTATGGTTCCTTAAGTCGTATTTGATGGCCCAGAATAATTTTAGGCGATCGGGGTCCGGGGTCCCGGACCCACTGGGAAGGCGTGGGCTATAGCACATGAAAATATGGGAATCGGGCAAAATTCTAGTTTTTTGCCGTAAAATGCAAAACAACGAGGAACGGCCATGGCTGGGCGATGACTATGGTACCTTAGGTCGTATTTGATGGCCCGGAATAATTTTAGGCGATCGGGTTCCGGGGGGACCGGACCCACTCGGATGGCGTGGGCTATGGTACACAAATATATGGGAATCAGGCGGAATTCTAGTTTTTTGGCAGTAAAATGCAAAACAACGAGGAACGGCCATGGTGGGACGGTGACTATGGTTCCTTAGGTCATATTTGATCCCCGAACCCACTCGGAAGGCATCGGCTATGGCACACAAATATATGGGAATCGGACGGAATTCTAGTGTTTTGGCCGTAAAACGCAAAATAACGAGGAACGGCCATGGCGGGGCGGTGACTATGGTTCCTTAGGTCGTATTTGATAAACCGAAAATATTATAGGCGATCGGGGTCCGGGAGGCCCGGAACCCACAAGGAAGGCGTGGGCTATAACACATGAATATATGGGAATCGGGCGGAATTCTAGTTTTTTGGCCGTAAAATGCAAAACAACGAGGAACGGCCATGGCGGGACGGTGACTATGGTTACTTAGGTCGTATTTGATCCCCGGACCCACTCGGAAGGCATGGGCTATGGCACACGAATATATGGGAATCGGGCATAATTCAAGTTTTTTGGCCGTAAAACGCAAAACAACAAGGAACGGCCATGGCGGGGCGGTGACTATGGTTCCTTAGGTCGTATTTGATAACCCGAAAATATTTTAGGCGATCGGGGTCCTGGAGGCCCGGAACCCACAAGGAAGGCGTGGGCTATAGCACACGAATATATGGGAATCGGGCGGAATTCAATTTTTTATTCGCCGTAAAACGCAAAATAACGAGGAACAGCTATGGCGGGGAGGTGACTATGGTTCCTTAGGCCGTATTTGATGTCCCAGAATACTTTTAGGCGATCGGGGTCCGGGGTCCCGGACCCACTCAGAAGGCTTGGGTATAGCACACGAAAATATGGGAATCGGGCGGAATTCTAGTTTTTTGACCGTAAAACGCAAAACAACGAGGAACGGCCATTGCGGGGAGGTTACTATGGTTCCTTAGGTCGTATTTGATGGCCCCGAATAATTTTAGTCGATCGGGGTCCGGGGGCCTGGACCCACTCGGAAGGCATGGGCTATAGCACACGAAAATATGGGAAAAGGACGAAATTCTAGTTTTTTGCCGTAAAATGCAAAATAACGAGGAACGGCCACGGCTGGGCTGTGACTATGGTTCCTTTGGTCGTATTTGATGGCTCGGAATAATTTTAGGTGATCGGGGTCCGGGGGGACCGGAACCACGCGGAAGGCGTTGGCTATGGCACACAAATATATGGAAATCTCGCGGAATTTTATTTTTTTGGCCGTAAAATGCAAAACAACGAGGAACGGCCATGGAGGGGCGGTGACTATGGTTCCTTAGGTCGTATTTGATCCCCGGACCCACTCGGAAGGCATGGGCTATGGCACACGAATATATGGGAATCGGGCGGAATTCTAGTTTTTTGGCCGTAAAACACAAAACAACGAGGAACGGCCATGGCGGGGCGGTGACTATGGTTCCTTAGGTTGTATTTGATAACCCGGAAATATTATAGGCGATCGGGGTCCGGGAGGCCCGGAACCCACTAGGAAGGCGTGAGCTATAGCACACGAATATATGGGAATCGGGCGGAATTCTTGTTTTTTGGCCGTAAAACGCAAAATAACGAGGAACGGCCATGGCGGGGAGGTGACTATAGTTCCTTAGGTTGTATATGATGGTCCAGAATAATTTTAGGCGATCGGGGTCCCGGGTCCCGGACCCACTCGGAAGGTGTGGGCTATAGCACACGAAAATATGGGAATCGGGCGGAATTCTAGTTTTTTGACCGGAAAACGCAAAACAACGAGGAACGGCCTTGGCGGGGAGGTGACTATGGTTCCTTAGGTCGTATTTGATGGCCCGAAATAATTTCAGGCGATCGGGGTCCGGGGGCCCGGTCCCACTCGGAAGGCGTGGGCTATAGCACACGAATATATGGGAATCGGGCGGAATTCTAGTTATTTAGCCGTAAAACGCAAAACAACAAGGAACGGCCATGGCGGGGCGGTGACTATGGTTCCTTAGGTCGTATTTGATAGCCCAGACATATTTTAGGCGATCGTGGTCCGGGGGCCCGGACCCACTAGGAAGGCGTGGGCTATAGCACACGAATATATGGGAATCGGGCGGAATTCTAGTTTTTTGGCCGTAAAATGCAAAACAACGAGGAACGGCCATGGCGGGGCGGTGACTATGGTTCCTTAGGTCGTATTTGATCCCCGTACCCACTCGGAAGGCATGGACTATGGCACACGAATATATGGGAATCGAGCGGAATTCAAGTTTTTTGGCCGTAAAATGCAAAACAACGTGGAACGGCCATGGCGGGGCGGTGACTATGGTTCCTTAGGTCGTATTTGATAACCCAGAAATATTTTAGGCGATCGGGGTCCGGAAGGCCCGGAACCCATTAGGAAGGTGTGGGCTATATAGCACACGAATATATGGGAATCGGGCGGAATTCTAGTTTTTTGCCCGTAAAATGCAAAACAACGAGGAACGGCCTTGGCGGGGAGGTGACTATGGTTCCTTAGGTCGTATTTGATGGCCCAGAATAATTTTAGGCGATCGGGGTCTGGGGTCTCGGACCCACTCGGAAGACGTGGGCTATAGCACACGAAAATATGGGAATCGGGCAAAATTCTAGTTTTCTGCCGTAAAATGCAAAACAACGAGGAACGGCCACGGCTGGGCGATGACTATGGTACCTTAGGTCGTATTTGATGGCCCGGAATAATTTTAGGCGATAGGGTTCCGGGGGGACCGGACCCACTCGGATGGCGTGGGCTATGGCACACAAATATATGGGAATCAGGCGGAATTCTAGTTTTTTGGCCGTAAAACGCAAAACAACGTGGAACGGCCATGGCGGGGAGGTGACTATGGTTCCTTAGGTCGTATTTTATAACCCGAAAATATTTTAGGCGATCGGGGTACGGAAGGCCCGGAACCCATTAGGAAGGTGTGGGCTATATAGCACACGAATATATGGGAATCGGGCAGAATTCTAGTTTTTTGGCCGTAAAATGCAAAACAACGAATAACGGCCTTGGCGGGGAGGTGACTATGGTTCCTTAAGTCGTATTTGATGGCCCAGAATAATTTTAGGCGATCGGGGTCCGGGGTCCCGGACCCACTGGGAAGGCGTGGGCTATAGCACATGAAAATATGGGAATCGGGCAAAATTCTAGTTTTTTGCCGTAAAATGCAAAACAACGAGGAACGGCCATGGCTGGGCGATGACTATGGTACCTTAGGTCGTATTTGATGGCCCGGAATAATTTTAGGCGATCGGGTTCCGGGGGGACCGGACCCACTCGGATGGCGTGGGCTATGGTACACAAATATATGAGAATCAGGCGGAATTCTAGTTTTTTGGCAGTAAAATGCAAAACAACGAGGAACGGCCATGGTGGGACGGTGACTATGGTTCCTTAGGTCATATTTGATCCCCGAACCCACTCGGAAGGCATCGGCTATGGCACACAAATATATGGGAATCGGACGGAATTCTAGTGTTTTGGCCGTAAAACGCAAAATAACGAGGAACGGCCATGGCGGGGCGGTGACTATGGTTCCTTAGGTCGTATTTGATAAACCGAAAATATTATAGGCGATCGGGGTCCGGGAGGCCCGGAACCCACAAGGAAGGCGTGGGCTATAACACATGAATATATGGGAATCGGGCGGAATTCTAGTTTTTTGGCCGTAAAATGCAAAACAACGAGGAACGGCCATGGCGGGACGGTAACTATGGTTACTTAGGTCGTATTTGATCCCCGGACCCACTCGGAAGGCATGGGCTATGGCACACGAATATATGGGAATCGGGCATAATTCAAGTTTTTTGGCCGTAAAATGCAAAACAACAAGGAACGGCCATGGCGGGGCGGTGACTATGGTTCCTTATGTCGTATTTGATAACCCGAAAATATTTTAGGCGATCGGGGTCCTGGAGGCCCGGAACCCACAAGGAAGGCGTGGGCTATAGCACACGAATATATGGGAATCGGGCGGAATTCAATTTTCTATTCGCCGTAAAACGCAAAATAACGAGGAACGGCTATGGCGGGGAGGTGACTATGGTTCCTTAGGTCGTATTTGATGTCCCAGAATACTTTTAGGCGATCGGGGTCCGGGGTCCCGGACCCACTCAGAAGGCTTGGGTATAGCACACGAAAATATGGGAATCGGGCGGAATTCTAGTTTTTTGACCGTAAAACGCAAAACAACGAGGAACGGCCATTGCGGGGAGGTTACTATGGTTCCTTAGGTCGTATTTGATTGCCCCGAATAATTTTAGTCGATCGGGGTCCGGGGGCCTGGACCCACTCGGAAGGCATGGGCTATAGCACACGAAAATATGGGAAAAGGACGAAATTCTAGTTTTTTGCCGTAAAATGCAAAATAACGAGGAACGGCCACGGCTGGGCTGTGACTATGGTTCCTTTGGTCGTATTTGATGGCTCGGAATAATTTTAAGTGATCGGGGTCCGGGGGGACCGGAACCACGCAGAAGGCGTTGGCTATGGCACACAAATATATGGAAATCTCGCGGAATTTTATTTTTTTGGCCATAAAACGCAAAACAACGAGGAACGGCCATGGCGGGGCGGTGACTATGGTTCCTTAGGTCGTATTTGATCCCCGGACCCACTCGGAAGGCATGGGCTATGGCACACGAATATATGGGAATCGGGCGGAATTCTAGTTTTTTGGCCGTAAAACACAAAACAACGAGGAACGGCCATGGCGGGGCGGTGACTATGGTTCCTTAGGTTGTATTTGATAACCCGGAAATATTATAGGCGATCGGGGTCCGGGAGGCCCGGAACCCACTAGGAAGGCGTGAGCTATAGCACACGAATATATGGGAATCAGGCGGAATTCTTGTTTTTTGGCCGTAAAACGCAAAATAACGAGGAACGGCCATGGCGGGGAGGTGACTATAGTTCCTTAGGTTGTATATGATGGTCCAGAATAATTTTAGGCGATCGGGGTCCCGGGTCCCGGACCCACTCGGAAGGCGTGGGCTATAGCACACGAAAATATGGGAATCGGGCGGAATTCTAGTTTTTTGACCGGAAAACGCAAAACAACGAGGAACGGCCATGGCGGGGAGGTGACTATGGTTCCTTAGGTCGTATTTGATGGCCCCGAATAATTTTAGGCGATCAAGGTCCGGGGTCCCGGACCCACTCGGAAGGCGTGGGCTATAGCACACGAATATATGGGAATCGGGCGGAATTCTAGTTTTTTAGCCGTAAAACGCAAAACAACGAGGAACGGCCATGGAGGGGCGGTGACTATGGTTCCTTAGGTCGTATTTGATGGCCTAAAATAATTTTAGGCGATCGGGGTCCGGGGGTCCGGACCCACTAGGAAGGCGTGGGCTATAGCACACGAATATATGGGAATCGGGCGGAATTCTAGTTTTTTGGCCGTAAAATGCAAAATAACGAGGAACGGCCATGGCGGGGAGGTGACTATGGTTCCTTAGGTCGTATTTGATCCTCGAGACATATTTTAGGCGATCAGGGTCCGGGGGGCCCGGAACCCACTAGGAAGGCATGGGTTATAGCACACGAATATATGGGAATCAGGCGGAATTCTAGTTTTTTGGCCGTAAAATGCAAAACAACGAGGAATGGCCATGGTGGGGCGGGAATTCTATTTTTTTGGCCATAAAACGCAAAACAACGAGGAATGGCCATGGCGGAGCAATGACTATGGTTCCTTAGGTCGTATTTGATCCCCGGACCCACTCGGAAGGCATGGGCTATGGCACACGAATATATGGGAATCGGGCGAAATTCAAGTTTTTTGGCCGTAAAACGCAAAACAACAAGGAACGGCCATGGCGGGGCGGTGACTATGGTTCCTTAGGTCGTATTTGATAACCCGGAAATATTTTAGGCGATCGGGGTCCGGGAGGCCCGGAACCCACTAGGAAGGCGTGGGCTATAGCACACGAATATATGGGAATCGGGCGGAATTCTAGTTTTTTGGCCGTAAAACGCAAAACAACGAGGAATGGCCATGGCGAGGCGGTGACTATGGTTCCTTAGGTTGTATTTGATAACCCGAAAATATTTTAGGCGATCGGGGTCCGGGAGGCCCGTAACCCACTAGAAAGGCGTGGGCTATAGCACATGAATATATGGGAATCGGGCGGAATTCTAGTTTTTTGGCCGTAAAACGCAAAACAACGAGGAATGGCCATGGCGGGGCGGTGACTATGGTTCCTTAGATTGTATTTGATAACCCGGAAATATTATAGGCGATCGGGGTACGGGAGGCCAGTAACCAACTAGGAAGGCGTGGGCTATAGCACATGAATATATGGGAATCGGGCGAAATTCTTATTTTTTGGCCGTAAAACGCAAAACAACGAGGAATGGCCATGGCGGGGCGATGACTATGGTTCCTTAGGTTGTATTTGATAACCCGGAAATATTTTAGGCAATCGGGGTCCGGGAGGCCCAGAACCCACTAGGAAGGCGTGGGCTATAGCACACGAATATATGGGAATCGGGCGGAATTCTAGTTTTTTGGCCGTAAAACGCAAAATAAGGAGAAACGGCCTGGCGGGGAGGTGACTATGGTTCCTTAGGTCGTATTTGATGGCCCAGAATAATTTTAGGCGATCGGGGTCCGGGGGCCTGGACCCACTCGGAAGGCATGGGCTATAGCACACGAAAATATGGGAATCGGGCGAAATTCTAGTTTTTTGCCGTAAAATGCAAAACAACGACGAACGACCACGGCTGGGCGGTGACTATGGTTCCTTTGGTTGTATTTAATGGCTCAGAATATTTTTAGGCGATCGAGGTCCGGGGGGACCGGAACCACTCGGAAGGCGTTGGCTATGGCACACAAATATATGGGAATCGGGCGGAATTTTAGTTTTTTGGCCGTAAAACGCAAAACAACGAGGAACGGCCATGGCGGGGCGATGACTATGGTTCCTTAGGTTGTATTTGATAACCCGAAAATATTTTAGGCAATTGGGGTCCGGGAGGCCCGGAACCCACTAGGAAGGCGTGGGCTATAGCACACGAATATATGGGAATCGGGCGGAATTCTAGTTTTTTGGCCGTAAAACGCAAAATAACCAGGAACGGCCATGGCGGGGAGGTGACTATGGTTCCTTAGGTCGTATTTGATGGACGAGAATAATTTTAGGCGATCAGGGTCCGGGGTTGCGGACCCACTCGGAAGGCGTGGGCTATAGCACACGAAAATATAGGAATCGGGCGGAATTTTAGTTTTTTGACCGTAAAACGCAAAATAACGAGGAACGGCCATGGCGGGGAGGTGACTATGGTTCCTTAGGTCGTATTTGATGGCCCCGAATAATTTTAGGTGATCGGGGTCCGGGGGCCTGGACCCACTCGGAAGGCATGGGCTATATCACACAAAAATATGGGAATCGGGTGAAATTCTAGTTTTTTGCCGTAAAATGCAAAACAACGACGAACGACCACGGCTGGGCGGTGACTTTGGTTCATTTGGTCGTTTTTAATGGCTCGGAATATTTTTAGGCGATCGGGGTCCGGGGGGACCGGACCCACTCGGAAGGCGTTGGCTATGGCACACAAATATATGGGAATCGGGCGGAATTTTAGTTTTTTGGCCGTAAAACGCAAAACAACGAGGAACGGCCATGGCGGGGCGGTGACTATGGTTCCTTAGGTCGTATTTGATAGCCCATACATATTTTAGGCGATCAGGGTCCGGGGGGCCCGGAACCCACTAGGAAGGCGTGGGTTATAGCACACGAATATATGGGAATCGGGCGTAATTCTAGTTTTTTGGCCGTAAAATGCAAAACAACGAGGAACGGCCATGGTGGGGCGGTGACTATGGTTCCTTAGGTCGTATTTGATCCCTGGACCCACTCGAAAGGCATGGGCTATGGCACGCGAATATATGGGAATCGGGCGGAATTCAAGTTTTTTGGCCGTAAAACGCAAAACAACAAGGAACGGCCATGGCGGGGCGGTGACTATGGTTCCTTAGGTCGTATTTGATAACCCGGAAATATTTAAGGCGATCGGCGTCTGGGAGGCCCGGAATCCATTAGGAAGGCATGGGCTATAGCATAAGAATATATGGGAATCGGGCGAAATTCTAGTTTTTTGGCCGTAAAGCGCAAAACAATGAGGAACGGCCATGGAGGGGCGGTGACTATGGTTCCTTAGGTCATATTTGATCCCCGGACCAATCGGAAGGCATGGGCTATGGCACACGAATATATGGGAATCGGGCGGAATTCTAGTTTTTTTGCCGTAAAACACAAAACAACGAGGAACGGCCATGGCGGGGCGGGGACTATGGTTCCTTAGGTTGTATTTGATAACCCAAAAAATTGTTAGGCGATCGGGGTCCGGGAGGCCCGGAACCCACTAGGAAGGCGTGGGCTATAGCACACAAATATATGGGAATCGGGCGAAATTCTAGTTTTTTGGCCGTAAAACGTAAAATAACGAGGAACGGCCATGGCGGGGAGGTGACTATGGTTCCTTAGGTCGTATTTGATGGCCCAGAATAATTTTAGGCAATCGGGGTCCGAGGTCCCGGACCCACTCGGAAGGCGTGGGTTATAGCACACGAAAATATGGGAATCGGGCGGAATTCTAGTTTTTTGACCGTAAAACGCAAAACAACGAGGAACGGACATGGCGGGGAGGTGACTATGGTTCCTTAGGTCGTATTTGATAGCCCCAAATAATTTTAGGCGATCGGGGTCCGGGGGCCTGGACCCACTCGGAAGGCATGGGCTATAGCCCCCGAAAATATGGGAATCGGGCGAAATTCTAGTTTTTTGCCGTAAAATGCAAAACAACGACGAACGACCACGGCTGGGAGATGACTATCGTTCCTTTGGTCGTATTTGATGGCTCAGAATATTTTTAGGCGATCGGGGTCCGGGGGGACCGGACCCACTCGGAAGGCGTTGGCTATGGCACACAAATATATGGGAATCGGGCGGAATTTTAGTTTTTTGGCCGTAAAACGCAAAACAACGAGGAACGGCCATGGCGGGGCGGTGACTATGGTTCCTTAGGTCATATTTGATAGCCCAGACATATTTTAGGCGATCAGGGTCCGGGGGGCCCGGAACCCACTAGGAAGGCGTGGGTTATAGCACACGAATATATGGGAATCGGGCGGAATTCTAGTTTTTTGGCCGTAAAATGCAAAATAACAAGGAACGGCCATGGTGGGGCGGTGACTATGGTTCCTTAGGTCGTAATTAATACCTGGACCCACTCGGAAGGCATGGGCTATGGCACACGAATATATGGGAATCGGGCGGAATTCTAGTTTTTTTTCCGTAAAACACAAAACAACGAGGAACGGCCACGGCTGGGCGGTGACTATGGTTCCTTTGGTCGTATTTGATGGCTCGGAATATTTTTAGGCGATCGGGGTCCGGGGGGACCAGACCCACTCGGAAGGCGTTGGCTATGGCATACAAATATATGGGAATCGGGCGGAATTTTAGTTTTTTGGCCGTAAAACGCAAAACAACGAGGAATGGCCATGGCGGGGCGGTGACTATGGTTCCTTAGATTGTATTTGATAACCCGGAAATATTATAGGCGATCGGGGTCCGGGAGGCCCGTAACCCACTAGGAAGGCGTGGGCTATAGCACATGAATATATGGGAATCGGGCGGAATTCTAGTTTTTTGGCCGTAAAACGCAAAATAACGAGGAATGGCCATGGCGTGGCGATGACTATGGTTCCTTAGGTTGTATTTGATAACCCGAAAATATTTTAGGCAATCGGGGTCCGGGAGGCCCGGAACCCACTAGGAAGGCGTGGGCTATAGCACACGAATATATGGGAATCGGGCGGAATTCTAGTTTTTTGACCGTAAAACGCAAAACAACGAGGAACGGCCATGGCGGGGAGGTGACTATGGTTCCTTAGGTCGTATTTGATGGCCCCGAATAATTTTAGGCGATCGGGGTCCGGGGGCCTGGACCCACTCGGAAGGCATGGGCTATAGCACACGAAAATATGGGAATCGGGCAAAATTCTAGTTTTTTGCCGTAAAATGCAAAACAACGACGAACGACCACGACTGGGCGGTGACTATGGTTCCTTTGGTCGTATTTAATGGCTCAGAATATTTTTAGGCAATCGGGGTCCGGGGGGACCGGACCCACTCGGAAGGCGTTGGCTATGGCACACAAATATATGGGAATCGGGCGGAATTTTAGTTTTTTGGCCGTAAAACACAAAACAACGAGGAACGGCCACGGCTGGGCGGTGACTATGGTTCCTTTGGTCGTATTTGATGGCTCGGAATATTTTTAGGCGATCGGGGTCCGGGGGGACCAGACCCACTCGGAAGGCGTTGGCTATGGCATACAAATATATGGGAATCGGGCGGAATTTTAGTTTTTTGGCCGTAAAACGCAAAACAACGAGGAATGGCCATGGCGGGGCGGTGACTATGGTTCCTTAGATTGTATTTGATAACCCGGAAATATTATAGGCGATCGGGGTCCGGGAGGCCCGTAACCCACTAGGAAGGCGTGGGCTATAGCACATGAATATATGGGAATCGGGCGGAATTCTTGTTTTTTGGCCGTAAAACGCAAAACAACGAGGAATGGCCATGGCGGGGCGATGACTATGGTTCCTTCGGTTGTATTTGATAACCCGGAAATATTTTAGGCAATCGGGGTCCGGGAGGCCCAGAACCCACTAGGATGGCGTGGGCTATAGCACACGAATATATGGGAATCGGGCGGAATTCTAGTTTTTTGGCCGTAAAACGCAAAATAAGGAGGAACGGCCATGGCGGGGAGGTGACTATGGTTCCTTAGGTCGTATTTGATGGCCGAGAATAATTTTAGGCGATCGGGGTCCGGGGGCCTGGACCCACTCGGAAGGCATGGGCTATAGCACACGAAAATATGGGAATCGGGCGAAATTCTAGTTTTTTGCCGTAAAATGCAAAACAACGACGAACGACCACGGCTGGGCGGTGACTATGGTTCCTTTGGTCGTATTTAATGGCTCGAAAAATTTTTAGGCGATCGGGGTCCGGGGAGGCCGGACCCACTCGGAAGGCGTTGGCTATGGCACACAAATATATGGGAATCATGCGGAATTTTAGTTTTTTGGCCGTAAAACACAAAACAACGAGGAACGGCCATGGCGGGGCGGTGACTATGGTTCCTTAGGTCGTATTTGATAGCCCAGACATATTTTAGGCGATCAGGGTTCGGGGGGCCCAGAACCCACTAGGAAGGCGTGGGTTATAGCACACGAATATATGGGAATCGGGTGGAATTCTAGTTTTTTGGCCGTAAAATGCAAAACAACGAGGAACGACCATGGTGGGGCGGTGACTATGGTTCCTTAGGTCGTATTTGATCCCTGGACCCACTCGAAAGGCATGGGCTATGGCACACGAATATATGGGAATCGGGCGGAATTCAAGCTTTTTGGCCGTAAAACGCAAAACAACAAGGAACGGCCATGGCGGGGCGGTGACTATGGTTCCTTAGGTCGTATTTGATAACCCGAAAATATTTAAGGCGATCGAGGTATGGGAGGCCCGGAACCCATTAGGAAGGCGTGGGCTATAGCACAAGAATATATGGGAATCGGGCGAAATTCTAGTTTTTTGGTCGTAAAATGCAAAACAACGAGGAACGGCCATGGAGAGGCGGTGACTATGGTTCCTTTGGTCATATTTGATCCCCGGACCCACTCGGAAGGCATGGGCTATGGCACACGAATATATGGGAATCGGGCGGAATTCTAGTTTTTTGGCAGTAAAACACAAAACAACGAGGAACGGACATGGCGGGGTGGTGATTATGGTTCCTTAGGTTGTATTTGATAACCCGGAAAAATTTTAGGCGATCGGGGTCCGGGTGGCCCGGAACCCACTAGGAAGGCGTGGGCTATAACACACGAATATATGGGAATCGGGCGGAATTCTAGTTTTTTGGCGTAAAACGCAAAATAACGAGGAACGGCCATGGCGGGGAGGTGACTATGGTTCCTTAGGTCGTATTTGATGGCCCAGAATAATTTTAGGCGATCGGGGTCCGGGGTCCCGGACCCACTCGGAAGGCGTGGGCTATAGTACACGAAAATATGGGAATCGGGCGGAATTCTAGTTTTTTGACCGTAAAACGCAAAACAACGAGGAACGGCCATGGCAGGGAGGTGACTATGGTTCCTTAGGTCGTATTTGATGGCCCCGAATAATTTTAGGCGATCGGGGTCCGGGGGCCTGGGCCCATTCGGAAGGCATGGGCTATAGCACATGAAAATATGGGAATCGGGCGAAATTCTAGTTTTTTGCCGTAAAATGCAAAACAACGACGAACGACCACGGCTGGGCGGTGACTATGGTTCCTTTGGTCGTATTTGATGGCTCGGAATACTTTTAGGCGATCGGGGTCCGGGGGGTCCGGACCCACTCGGAAGGCGTTGGCTATGACACACAAATATATGAGAATCGGGCGGAATTTTAGTTTTTTGGCCGTAAAACGCAAAACAACAAGGAACGGCCATGGCGGGGCGGTGACTATGGTTCCTTAGGTCATATTTGATAGCCCAGACATATTTTAGGCGATCAGGGTCCGAGGGGGCCCGGAACCCACTAGGAAGGCGTGGGTTATAGCACACGAATATATGGGAATCGGGCGGAATTCTAGTTTTTTGGCCGTAAAATGCAAAACAACGAGGAACGACCATGGTGGGGCGGTGACTATGGATCCTTAGGTCGTATTTAATCCCTGGACCCACTCGGAAGGCATGGGCTACGGCACACGAATATATGGGAATCGGGCGGAATTCAAGTTTTTTGGCCGTAAAACGCAAAACAACAAGGAACGGCCTTGGCGGGGCGGTGACTATGGTTCCTTAGGTCGTATTTGATAACCCGGAAATATTTAAGGCGATCGGGGTCTGGGAGGCCCGGAACCCATTAGGAAGGCGTGGGCTAAAACACAAGAATATATGGGAATCGGGCGAAATTCTAGTTTTTTGGCCGTAAAACGCAAAACAACGAGGAACGGCCATGGCGGGGCGGTGACTATGGTTCCTTAGGTCGTATTTGATAGCCCAGACATATTTTAGGCGATCAGGGTTCGGGGGGCCCGGAACCCACTAGGAAAGCGTGGGTTATAGCACACGAATATATGGGAATCAGGCGGAATACTAGTTTTTTGGCCGTAAAATGCAAAACAATGAGGAACGGCCATGGTGGGGCGGTGACTATGGTTCCTTAGGTCCTATTTGAACCCTGGACCCACTCGGAAGGCATGGGCTATGGCACACGAATATATGGGAATCGGGCGGAATTCAAGTTTTTTGGCCGTAAAACGCAAAACAACAAGGAACGGCCATGGCGGTGCGGTGACTATGGTTCCTTAGGTCGTATTTGATAACCCGGAAATATTTAAGGCGATCGGGGTCTGGGAGGCCCGGAACCCATTAGGAAGGCGTGGGCTATAGCACAAGAATATATGGGAATCGGGCAAAATTCTAGTTTTTTGACCGTAAAACGCAAAATAACGAGGAACGGCCATGGCGGGGAGGTGACTATGGTTCCTTAGGTTGTATTTGATGGCCCAGAATAATTTTAGGCGATCGGGGTCCGAGGTCCCGGACCCACTCGGAAGGCGTGGGCTATAGCACACGAAAATATGGGAATCGGGCAGAATTCTAGTTTTTTGACCGTAAAACGCAAAACAACGAGGAACGGCCATGGCGGGGAGGTGACTATGGTTCCTTAGGTCATATTTGATCCCTGGACCCACTCGGAAGGCATGGGCTATGGCACACGAATATATGGGAATCGGGCGGAATTCAAGTTTTTTGGCCGTAAAACGCAAAACAACAAGGAACGGCCATGGCGGGGCGGTGACTATGGTTCCTTAGGTCGTATTTGATAACCCGGAAATATTTAAGGCGATCGGGGTCTGGGAGGCCCGGAACCCATTAGGAAGGCGTGGGCTATAGCACAAGAATATATGGGAATCGGGCGGAATTCTAGTTTTTTGACCGTAAAACGCAAAATAACGAGGAACGGCCATGGCGGGGAGGTGACTATGGTTCCTTAGGTTGTATTTGATGGCCCAGAATAATTTTAGGCGATCGGGGTCCGGGGTCCCGGACCCACTCGGAAGGCGTGGGCTATAGCACACGAACATATGGTAATCGGGCAAAATTTTAGTTTTTTGACCGTAAAACGCAAAACAACGAGGAACGGCCATGGCGGGGAGGTGACTATGGTTCCTTAGGTCGTATTTGAAGGCCCCGAATAATTTTAGGCGATCGGGGTCCGGGGGCCTGGACCCACTCGGAAGGCATGGGCTATAGCACACGAAAATATGGGAATCGGGCAAAATTCTAGTTTTTTGCCGTAAAATGCAAAACAACGAGGAACGGCCACGGCTGGGCGGTGACTATGGTTCCTTTGTTCGTATTTGATGGCACGGAATAATTTTAGGCGATCGGGGTCTGGGGGAGCCGGACCCACTCGGAAGGCGTTGGCTATGGCACACAAATATATGGGAATCGGGCGGAATTCTAGTTTTTTGGCTGTAAAATGCAAAACAACGAGGAACGGCCATGGCGGGGTGGTTATTATGGTTCCTTAGGTTGTATTTGATAACCCGGAAATATTTTAGGCGATCGGGGTCCGGGAGGCCTGGAACCCACTAGGAAGGCGTGGGCTATAGCACACGAATATATGGGAATCGGGCAGAATTCTAGTTTTTTGGCCGAAAAACGCAAAATAATGAGGAACGGCCATGGCGGGGTGGTGACTATGGTTCCTTAGGTTGTATTTGATGGCCCCGAATAATTTCAGGTGATCGAGGTCCGGGGGCCCGGACCCACTCGGAAGGCATGGGCTATAGCACACGAAAATATGGGAATCAGGCAAAATTCTAGTTTTTTGCAGTAAAATGCAAAACAACGAGGAACAGCCACGGCTGGGCACTGACTATGGTTCCTTAGGTCGTATTTGATAGCCCGGACCCACTCGGAAGGCATGGGCTATGGCACACAAATAATTTTGGCGGAATTCTAGTTTTTTGGCCATAAAATGAAAAACAACGAGGAACGGCCATGGCAGGGCGGTGAATATGGTTCATTAGGTGGTATTTGATGGCCCCGAATAATTTTAGGCGATCGGAGTCCGGGGTCCCGGACCCATTCGGAAGGCATGGGCTATAGCGCACGAAAATATGGGAATCGGGCAAAATTCTAGTTTTTTGGCCGTAAAATGCAAAACAATGAGGAACGGCCACGGCGGGGCGGTGACTATGGTTCCTTAGGTTGTATTTGATGGCTCGAAAAAAGTTTAGGCGATCGGGGTACGGGGGGCCCGGTCCCACCCGGAAGGCAGCATATGAATATATGGGAATCGGGCGAAAAAATATTTGGCAGTAAAATACAAAACAACAAGGAACGGCCATGGCGAGGCGGTGACTATGGTTCCTTAGGTCGTATTTGATGTCACCAAATAAATTTAGGCGATCGGGGTCCGGGGGCCTGGACCCACTCAAAAGGCATGGGCTATAGCACACAAAAATAAGGGAATCGGGCGAAATTCTAGTTTTTTGGCCGTAAAATGAAAAAAAAACGAGAAACGGCCACGGCGGGGCGGTGACTATGGTTCCTTAGGTCGTATTTGATGGCTCCGAAAATTTTTAGGCGTTCGGGGTACGGGGGGCCCAGTCCCACTCGGAAGGCAACATATGAATATATGGGAATCGGGCAGAATTCTAGTTGTTTGGCCGTAAAATGCAAAACAACGAGGAACGGCCATGGCGGGGAGGTGACTATGGTTCCTTAGGTCGTATTTGATGGCCCCGAATAATTTTAGGCGATCGGGGTCCGAGTGCCCGGACCCACTCGATAGGCATGGGCGCACACGAAAATATGGGAATCGGGCGAAATTCTAGTGTTTTGGCCGTAAAATGCAAAACAACGAGGAACGGCCACGGCGGGGCGGTGACTATGGTTCCTTAGGTCGTATTCGATGGCTCGGAAAAAGTTTAGGCGATCGGGTTACGGGGGGCCGGTCACACTCGGAAGGCGTGGGCTATAGCACACGAATATATGTGAATCGGGTGAAATTCTAATTTTTTGGCTGTAAAATACAAAACGAGGAACGGCCATGGCGGGGCGGTGACTATGGTTCCTTAGGTCGTATTTTACGTCTCCAAATAAATTTAGGCGATCAGGATGCAGGGGCCCATACCCACTCGGAAGGCATAGGCTATAGCTCACGAAAATATGGGAATCGAGTGAAATTCTAGTTTTTTGGCCGTAAAATGCAAAATTACGAGGAACGGCCACGGCGGAGAGGAGACTATGGTTACTTAGGTCGTATTTGATGGCCCAGATTAATTTTAGGCAATTGGGGTCCGGGGGTCCGGACCCTCTCGGAAGGCGTGGGCTATAGCACACGAAAATATGGGAATCACGCGGAATTTTAGTGTTTTGGCCGTAAAACGCAAAACAACGAGGAAAGGCCATGGCAGGGCGGTGACTATGGTTCCTTAGGTCGTATTTGATGGCCCCTAATAATTTTAGGTGATCGGGGTGCAGGGTCCCGGACCCACTCGGAAGGCATGGGCTATAGGTCACGAAAATATGGGAATCGAGCGAAATTCTAGTTTTTTGGCCGTAAAATGCAAAACAACGAGGAACGGCCATGGCAGGGCGGTGACTATTGTTCCTTAGGTCGTATTTGATGGCTCAGAAAAATTTTAGGTAATCGGGGTACGGGGGGTCCGGTCCCACACTGAAGGCGTGGGCTATAGCACACGAATATGTGGGAATCGGGCTGAATTCTAGTTATTTTGCCGTAAAACGCAAAACAACGAGGAACGGCCATGGCAGGGCGGTGACTATGGTTTCTTAGGTCGTATTTGATGGCCCCGAATAAATTTAGGCGATCGGGGTCCGGGGGCCCGGACCCACTCAAAAGGCATGGGCTATAGCACACGAAAAAAGGGAATCAGGCGAAATTCTAGTTTTTTGCCGTAAAATGCAAAACAACGAGGAACAGCCACGGCTGGGCAGTGACAATGGTTACTTAGGTCATATTTGATAGCCCGAAATAATTTTAGGCGATCGGGTTCCGGGGGTTCGGACCCACTCGGAAGGCGTGGGCTATGGCACACAAATATATGGGAATCGGGCGAAATTCTAGTTTTTTGGTCGTAAAATGCAAAAAAACGAGAAACGGCCATGGCGGGGCGGTGACTATGGTTCCTTAGGTCGTATTTGATGGCTCAAAAAATTTTTAGACGATCGGAGTACGGGGGGCCTGATCCCACTCGGAAAGCGTGGGCAATAGCACTCGAATATATGGGAATCGGGGGGAATTCTAAATTTTTGGCCTTAAGACGCAAAACAACGAGGAACGGCCATGGCGGGGAGGTGATTATGATTCCTTAGGTCGTATTTGATGGCCCCAAATAATTTTAGGCGATCGGGGTATGGTAGCCCGGACCCACACGGAAGGCATGGGCTATAGCACACGAAAATATTGGAATTGGGCGAAATTCTAGTTTTTTGGCCATTAAACGAAAAATAACGAGGAACTGCCATGGAGGGGTGGTGACTATGGTTCCTTAGGTCGTATTTGATTGCCCGGAAATATTTTAGGTGATCGGGGTCTGGTGGCCCGGACCCACTAAGAAGGCGTGGGCTATAGCACACGAAAATATGGGAATCGGGCGGAATTCTAGTTTTTTGGCTTTAAAATGCAGCCGGACCCACTAGGAAGGCATGGACTATATATAGCACACGAATATATGGGAATCGGGCGAAATTCTATTTTTTGGCCGTAAAACGCAAAACAACGAGGAATGGCCATGGCGGGGCGGTGACTATGGTTCCTTAGGTCATATTTGATAGCTTGGAAAAATGTTAGGCGATCGGGGTCCGGGGGCCCGGACCCACTCGGAAGGCGTGGGCTATAGCACACGAATATTTGAGAATCGGGCGGTATTCTAGTTTTTTGGCCATAAAACGCAAAAGAACGAGGAACGGTCATGGCAGGGCGGTGACTATGGTTCCTTAGGTCGTATTTGATAGTCTGGAAAAATTTTAAGCGATAGGGGTCCGGGGGGCCCGGACCCACTAGGAAGGCGTGGGCTATATATAGCTCACGAATATATGGAAATCGTGCAGAATTCTAGTTTTTTGGCCGTAAAACGCTTATAAATGAGGAACGGCCATCGCGGGGCGGTGACTATGGTTCCTTATGTCGTATTTGATGGCCTGGAAAAATGTTAGGCAATCCGGTTTCGGAGGACCCGGGCCCACTCGGAAGGCGTGCTCGCACACGAAAATATGGGAATCGGGCGAAATTCTAGTTTTTTGGTCATAAAAAGCAAAACAACAAGGAACGGTCATGGCGGGGCGAAGAATATGGTTCCTTAGGATGTATTTGATGGCCCAAATAAATTTTAGGCGATCAGGGTCCGGGGGCCCGGACCCACTTGGAAGACGTGGGCTTAGCACACGAAAATATGGGAATCTGGCGGAATTCTAGTTTTTTGGCTGTAAAATGCAAAACAACGAGGAACGGCCATGGTGGGGTGGTAGCTATGGTTCCTTAGGTCGTATTTGATGGCCTAGAATAATTTTAGGCGATCGGAGTCCGGGGGCCCGAACCCACTCGGAAGGCGTGGGCTATAGCACACGAATAAATGGGAATTAGGCGGAATTCTAGTTTTTTGGCCGTAAAACGCAAAAGAATGAGGAACGGCCATCGCGGGGCTTTGACTATGGTACCTTAGCTCGTATTTGATGGCCCTGAATAATTTTAAGCGATCGGGGTCCGGGGGCTCGAACCCACTCAGAAGGCATGGACTATAACACACGAAAATATGGGAATTGGGCGAAATTCTAGTTTTTTTGCCGAAAATGCAAAACAACGGGGAACGGCCACGGCTGGGCGGTGACTATGGTTCCTTAGGTCGTATTTAATTGCCCAGAATAATTTTAGGCGATCGGGGTCCGGGTGGCCCGAACCCACTCGGAAGGCGTGGGCTATAGCACACGAATATATAGGAATCGGGCGAAATTCTAGTTTTTTGGCCGTAAAACGCAAAACAATGAGGAACGGCCATGACGGGGTGGTGACTATGGTTCCCTAGGTCGTATTTGATAGCCTGGAAAAATGTTAGGCAATCTGGGTTCGGGGGCCCGGAACCCACTAGGAAGGCGTGGGCTATAGCACACGAAAATATTAGAATCGGGCAAAATTCTAGATTTTTGGTCGTAAAAAGCAAAACAATGAGGAACGGTCATGGCAGAGCGGTGACTATGGTTCCTTAAGTCGTATTTGATAGCCTGGAAAATTTTTAGGCGATCGGGGTTCGGGGGGGCCGCACCCACTAGGAAGGCGTGGGCTATATATAGCACACGAATATATGGGAATCGGGCGAAATTCTAATTTTTTGGACGTAAAACGCAAAACAACAAGGAACGGCCATGGCGGGGCGGTGACTATGGTTCCTTAGGTCATATTTGATAGCCTGGAAAAATGTTAGGCGATCGGGGTCCGGGGGCCCGGACCCACTCGGAAGGCGTGGGCTATAGCACACGAATATTTGAGAATCGGGCGGTATTCTAGTTTTTTGGCCATAAAACACAAAAGAACGAGGAACGGTCATGGCAGGGCGGTGACTATGGTTCCTTAGGTCGTATTTGATAGTCTAAAAAAATTTTAAGCGATAGGGGTCCGGGGGGCCCGGACCCACTAGGAAGGCGTGGGCTATATATAGCTCACGAATATATGGAAATCGTGCAGAATTCTAGTTTTTTGGCCGTAAAACGCAAATAAATGAGGAACGGCCATCGCGGGGAGGTGACTATGGTTCCTTAGGTCGTATTTGATGGCTTGGAAAAATGTTAGGCAATTCGATTTCGGAGGACCCGGGCCCACTCGGAAGGCGTGCTTGCACACGAAAATATTGGAATCGGGCGGAATTCTAGTTTTTTGGCCGTAAAAAGCAAAACAACAAGGAACGGTCATGGTGGGGCGAAGACTATGGTTCCTTAGGACGTATTTGATGGTCCAAATAAATTTTAGGCGATCGGGGTCCGGGGGCCCGGACACACTTGGAAGACGTGGGCTTAGCACACGAAAATATGGGAATCTGGCGGAATTCTAGTTTTTTGGCTGTAAAATGCAAAACAACAAGGAACGGCCATGGTGGGGTGCTAACTATGGTTCCTTAGGTCGTATTTGATGGCCTAGAATAATTTTAGGCGATCGGAGTCTGGGTGCCCGAACCCACTCGGAAGGCGTGGGCTATAGCACACGAATAAATGGGAATTAGGCGGAATTCTAGTTTTTTGGCCGTAAAACGCAAAAGAATGAGGAACGGCCATCGCGGGGCTGTGACTATGGTTCCTTAGCTCGTATTTGATGGCCCTGAATAATTTTAGGCGATCGGGGTCCGGGGGCTCGAACCCACTCAGAAGGCATGGACTATAACACACGAAAATATGGGAATCGGGCGAAATTCTAGTTTTTTTGCCGGAAATGCAAAACAACGAGGAACGGCCACGGCTGGGCGGTGACTATGGTTCCTTAGGTCTTATTTAATTGCCCGGAATAATTTTAGGCGATCGGGTTCCGGGTGCCCCGGACCCACTCGGAAGGCGTGGGCTATAGCACATGAATATATGGGAATTGGGCTGAATTCTAGTTTTTTGGCCGTATAATGCAAAAAACAAGGAACGGTCATGGAGGTGCGGTGACTATGGTTCCCTAGGTCGTATTTGATAGCCCGGAAATATTTTAGGCGATCTGGGTCCAGGGGGCCCGGAACCCACTAGGAAGGCGTGGGCTATAGCACACGAATATATAGGAATCGGGGGAAATTCTAGTTTTTTGGCCGTAAAACGCAAAACAACGAGGAACGGCCATGACGGGGCGGTGACTATGGTTCCTTAGGTTAGATTTGATAGCCTGGAAAAATGTTAGGCAATCGGGGTTCGGGGGCTCGGACCCACTCGGAAGGCATGGGCTATAGCACACGAAAATATCGGAATCGGGCAAAATTCTAGAGTTTTGGTCATAAAAAGCAAAACAATGAGGAACGCTTATGGCAGGGCGGTGACTATGGTTCCTTAGGTCGTATTGATTGCAAGGAGTAATTTTAGGCGATCGAGGTCTGTGGGGCCCAGACCCACGAGGAAGGCATGGGCTATATATAGCACACGAATATATGGGAATCAGGCGAAATTCTAGTTTTTTGGCCGTAAAACGCAAAACAATGAGGAACGGCCATTGCGGGGTGGTGACTATTGTTCCTTAGGTTGTATTTGATGGCTCGAAAAAATTTTAGGCGATCGGGGTACGGGGGCCCAGTCCCACTCAGAAGGCGTGGGCTATAGCACACGAATATATGGGAATCAGGCGGAATTCTAGTTTTTTGGCCGTAAAACGCAAAACAACGAGGAACGGCCATGGCGGGGAGGTGACTATGGTTCCTTAGGTCGTATTTGATGGCCCCGAATAATTTTAGGCGATCGGGGTCTGGGGGCCCGGACCCACTCGAAAGGCGTGGGCTATAGCACACGAAAATATGGGAATCGGGCGAAATTCTAGTTTTTTGGCAGTAAATGCAAAACAACGAGGAACGGCCATGGCTGGGCGGTGACTATGGTTCCTTAGGTCGTATTTGATTATATGGAATAATTTTAGGCAATCGGGGTCCGGGTGGCCCGACCCACTCAGAAGGCGTGGGCTATAACACACGAATATATGAGAATTGGGCGGAATTCTAGTTTTTTGGCCGTAAAATGCAAAAAACGAGGAACGGTCATGGAGGGGCGGTGACTATGGTTCCTTAGGTCGTATTTGATAGCCCGGAAATATTTTATGCGATCGGGATCCGGGGGGCCCGGAACCCACTAGGAAGGCGTGGGTTATAGCACACGAGTATTTGGGAATCGAGCGGAATTTTAGTTTTTTGGCCGTAAAACGCAAAACAACGAGGAACGGCCATGGTGGGGCGGTGACTATGGTTCCTTAGGTCGTATTTGATAGCCTGGAAAAATGTTAGGCAATCGGGGTCCAGGGGCTCGGACCCACTTTGAAGGCATGGGCTATAGTACACGAAAATATGGGAATCATGCAAAATTCTAGTTTTTTGGTCGTAAAAAGAAAAGCAACGAGGAACGGTCATTGCAGGGCGGTGACTATGGTTCCTTAGGTCGTATTTGATAGCCCAGAAAATTTTTAGGAGATCGTAGTCTGGGGGGCCCGGACCCACTAGGAAGGCGTGGGCTATATATAGCACACGAAAATATGAGAATCGGGCGAAATTCTAGTTTTTTGGCCGTAAATGCAAAACAACGAGGAACGGCCATGGTGCGGCGGTGACTATGGTTCCTTAGGTCGTATTTGATAGCCTGGAAAAATGTTAGGAAATTGGGGTCCAGGGGCTCGGACCCACTCTGAAGGCATGGGCTATAGCACACGAAAATATGGGAATCAGGCAAAATTCTAGTTTTTTGGTCGTAAAAAGAAAAACAACGAGGAACGGTCATGGCAGGGCGGTGACTATGGTTCTTTAGGTCATATTTGATAGCCCAGAAAATTTTTAGGAGATCGTAGTCTGCGGGGCCCGGACCCACTAGGAAGGCGTGGGCTATATATAGCACACGAAAATATGAGAATCGGGCGAAATTCTAGTTTTTTGGCCGTAAATACAAAACAACAAGGAATGGCCACTGCTGGGCGGTGACTATGGTTCCTTAGGTCGTATTTGGTTATCTGAAATAAATTTAGGTGATCGGGGTCTGGGTGGCCCGACACACTCGAAAGGCGTGGGCTATTGCACACGAATATATGGGAATTGGGCGGAATTCAAGTTTTTTGGCCGTAAAATGCAAAAAACGAGGAACGGTCATGGAGGGGTGGTGACTATGGTTCCTTAGGTCGTATTTGATAGCCCGAAAATATTTTAGGCGATCGGGATCCGGGGGGCCCGGAACCCACTAGGAAGGCGTGGGCTATAGCACACGAATATTTGGGAATCGGGCGGAATTCTAGTATTTTGGCCGTAAAATGCAAAAAAACGAGGAACGGCCATGGCGGGGCGGTGACTATGGTTCATTAGGTCGTATTTTATGGCCTGGAAAAATGTTAGGCAATCGGGGTCCAGGGGCTCGGACCCACTCGGAAGGCATGGGCTATAGCACACGAAAATATGGGAATCAGGCAAAATTCTAGTTTTTTGGTCGTAAAAAGAAAAACAACGAGGAACGGTCATGGCAGGGCGGTGACTATGGTTCCTTAGGTTGTATTTGATAGCCCAGAAAATTTTTAGGAGATCGTAGTCTGGGGGGCCCGGACCCACTAGGAAGGCGTGGGCTATATATAGCACACGAAAATATGAGAATCGGGCGAAATTCTAGTTTTTTGGCCGTAAATGCAAAACAACAAGGAACGGCCACTGCTGGGCGGTGACTATGGTTCCTTACGTCGTATTTGGTTATCTGAAATAAATTTAGGTGATCGGGGTCCGGGTGGCCCGACGCACTCGGAAGGCGTGGGCTATAGCACACGAATATATGGGAATTGGGCGGAATTCAAGTTTTTTGGCCGTAAAATGCAAAAAATGAGGAACGGTCATGGAGGGGTGGTGACTATGGTTCCTTAGGTCGTATTTGATAGCCCGAAAATATTTTAGGCGATCGGGTTCCGGGGGGCCCGGAACCCACTAGGAAGGCGTGGGCTATAGCACACGAATATTTGGGAATCGGGCGAAATTCTAGTATTTTGGCCATAAAACGCAAAAACATGAGGAACGGCCATGGCGGGGCGGTGACTATGGTTCCTTAGGTCGTATTTTATGGCCTGGAAAAATGTTAGGCAATCGGGGTCCAGGGGATCGGACCCACTCGGAAGGCATGGGCTATAGCACACGAAAATATGGGAATCGGGCAAAATTCTAGTTTTTTGGTCCTAAAAAGCAAAACAACGAGGAACGGTCATGGCAGGGCGGTGACTATGGTTCCTTAGGTCGAATTTGATAGCCCAGAAAAATTTTAGGTGATCGGGGTCTGGGGGCCCGGACCCACTAGGAAGGCGTGGGCTATATATAGCACACGAATATATGGGAATCGGGCGGAATTCTAGTTTTTTGGCCGTAAAACGCAAAATAATGAGGAACGGCCATGGCGGAGCGGTGACTATGGTTACTTAGGTCGTATTTGATGGCCTGGAAAAATGTTAGGCAATTCGGTTTCGGGGGACCCGGGCCCACTCGGAAGGCGTGGGCTAGAGCACACAAAAATATGTGAATCGGGCAGAATTCTAGTTTTTTGGTCATGAAAAGCAAAACAACGAGGAACGGTCATGGCGGGGAGTTGACTATGGTTCCTTAGGACGTATTGGATGGCCCAAATTAATTTCAGGCGATCGGGGTCCGGGGGGACCGGACCCACTCGGAAGGCGTAGGCTCAGCACACGAAAATATGGGAATCGGGCAGAATTCTAGTTTTTTGGCCGTAAAACGCAAAACAATGAGGAACGACCATGGCGGGGCGGTGACTAATGTTCCTTGGGTCGTATTTGATAGCCCAGAAATATTTTAGGAGATCGGGGTCTGGGGGGCCCGGAACCCACTAGGAAGGCGTGGGTTATAGCATACGAGTATTTGGGAATCGAGCGGAATTCTAGTTTTTTGGCTGTAAAACGCAAAACAACGAGGAACGGCCATGGTGGGGCGGTGACTATGGTTCCTTAGGTCGTATTTGATAGCCTGGAAAAATGTTAGGCAATCGGGGTCCAGGGGCTCGGACCCACTCTGAAGGCATGGGCTATAACACACGAAAATATGGGAATCAGGCAAAATTCTAGTTTTTTGGTCGTAAAAAGAAAAAGAACGAGGAACGGTCATGGCAGGGGGGTGATTATGGTTCCTTAGGTCGTATTTGATAGCCCAGAAATTTTTTAGGAGAACGTAGTCTGGGGTCCGGACCCACTAGGAAGGCGTGGGCTATATATAGCATACGAAAATATGAGAATTGGGCGAAATTCTAGTTTTTTGGCCGTAAATGCAAAACAACAAGGAACGGCCACTGCTGGGCGGTGACTATGGTTCCTTAAGTCGTATTTGGTTATCTGAAATAAATTTAGGTGATCGGGGTCCGGGTGGCCCGACCCACTCGGAAGGCGTGGGCTATAGCACACGAATATATGGGAATTGGGCGGAATTAAAGTTTTTTGGCTGTAAAATGCAAAAAACGAGGAACAGTCATGGAGGGGTGGTGACTATGGTTCCTTAGGTCGTATTTGATAGCCCGAAAATATTTTAGGCGATCGGGGTCCGGGGGCCCCGGAACCCACTAGGAAGGCGTGGGCTATAGCACACAAATATTTGGGAATCGGGCGGAATTCTAGTATTTTGGCCGTAAAACGCAAAAAAAGAGGAACGGCCATGGCGGGGCGGTGCCTGTAGTTCCTTAGGTCGTGTTTTATGGACTGGAAAAATGTTAGGCAATCGGGGTCCAGGGGCTCGGACCCACTCGGAAGGTATGGGCTATAGCACACGAAAATATGGGAATCGGGCAAAATTCTAGTTTTTTGGTCCTAAAAAGCAAAACAACGAGGAACGGTCTTGGGAGGGCGGTGACTATGGTTCCTTATGTCGAATTTGATAGCCCAGAAAAATTTTAGGTGATCGGGGTCTGGGGGACCCGGACCCACTAGGAAGGCGTGGGCTATATATAGCACACGAATATATGGGAATCGGGCGGAATTCTAGTTTTTTGGCCGTAAAATGCAAAATAATGAGGAACAGCCATGGCAGAGCGGTAACTATGGTTACTTAGGTCGTATTTGATGGCCTGGAAAAATGTTAGGCAATCGGGGTCCAGGGGCTCAGATCCACTCGGAAGGCATGGGATATAGCACACGAAAATATGGGAATCGGGCAAAATTCTAGTTTTTTGGTCCTAAAAAGCAAAACAACGAGGAACGGTTATGGCGGGGCAGTGACTATGGTTCCTTAGGTCGAATTTGATAGCCCAAAAATTTTTTAGGTGATCGGGGTCTGGGGGCCCGGACCCACTAGGAAGGCGTGGGCTATATATAGCACACGAATATATGGGAATGGGGCGGAATTCTAATTTTTTGGCCGTAAAACGCAAAACAATGAGGAACGGCCATGGCAGAGCGGTGATTATGGTTACTTAGGTCGTATTTGATGGCCTGGAAAAATGTTAGGCAATTTGGTTTCGGGGGACCCGGGCCCACTCGGAAGGCGTGGGCTAGAGCACACAAAAATATGTGAATCGGGCAGAATTCTAGTTTTTTGGTCATAAAAAGCAAAACAACGAGGAACGGTCATGGCGGAGAGTTGACTATGGTTCCTTAGGACGTATTTGATGGCCCAAATTAATTTTAGGCGATCGGGGTCCGGGGGGACCGGACCCACTCGGAGGCGTAGGCTCAGCACACGAAAATATGGGAATCGGGTAGAATTCTAGTTTTTTGGCCGTAAAACGCAAAACAATGAGAAAACAACCATGGCGGGGCGGTGACTATGGTTCCTTAGGTCGTATTTGATAGCCCAGAAATATTTTAGGAGATCGGGGTCCGGGGGGCCCGAAACCCACTAGGAAGGCGTGGGTTATAGCACACGAGTATTTGGGAATCGAGCGGAAATCTAGTTTTTTGGCTGTAAAACGCAAAACAACGAGGAACGGCCATGGTGGGGCGGTGACTATGGTTCCTTAGGTCGTATTTTATGGCCTGGAAAAATGTTAGGCAATCGGAGTCCAGGGGCTCGGACCCACTCTGAAGGCATGGGCTATAGCACACGAAAATATGGGAATCATGCAAAATTCTAGTTTTTTGGTCGTAAAAAGAAAAACAACGAGGAGCGGTCATGGCAAGGCGGTGACTATGGTTCCTTAGGTCGTATTTGATAGCCCAAAAAATTTTTAGGAGATCGTAGTCTGGGGGGCCCGGACCCACTAGGAAGGCGTGGGCTATATATAGCACACGAAAATATGAGAATCGGGCGAAATTCTAGTTTTTTGGCCGTAAATGCAAAACAACAAGGAACGGCCACTGCTGGGCGGTGACTATGGTTCCTTACGTCGTATTTGGTTATCTGAAATAAATTTAGGTGATCGGGGTCCGGGTGGCCCGACCCACTCGGAAGGCGTGGGCTATAGCACACGAATATATGGGAATTGGGCGGAATTCAAGTTTTTTGGCCGTAAAATGCAAAAAACGAGGAACGGTCATGGAGGGGTGGTGACTATGGTTCCTTAGGTCGTATTTGATAGCCCGAAAATATTTTAGGCGATCGGGATCCGGGGGGCCCGGAACCCACTAGGAAGGCGTGGGCTATAGCACACGAATATTTGGGAATCGGGCGAAATTCTAGTATTTTGGCCGTAAAACGCAAAAAAATGAGGAATGGCCATGGCGGGGCGGTGACTATGGTCCCTTAGGTCGTATTTTATGGCCTGGAAAAATGTTAGGCAATCGGGGTCCAGGGGCTCGGACCCACTCGGAAGGCATGGGCTATAGCACACGAAAATATGGGAATCGGGCAAAATTATAGTTTTTTGGTCCTAAAAAGCAAAACAACGAGGAACGTACATGGCAGGGCGGTGACTATTGTTCCTTAGGTCGAATTTGATAGCCCAGAAAAATTTTAGGTGATCGGGGTCTGGGGTGCCCGGACCCACTAGGAAGGCGTGGGCTATATATAGCACACGAATATATGGGAATCGGGCGGAATTCTAGTTTTTTGGCCGTAAAATGCAAAATAATGAGGAACGGCCATGGCGGAGCGGTGACTATGGTTACTTAGGTCGTATTTGATGGCCTGGAAAAATGTTAGGCAATTCGGTTTCGGGGGACCCGGGCCCACTCGAAAGGTGTGGGCTAGAGCACACAAAAATATTTGAATCGGGCAGAATTCTAGTTTTTTGGTCATAAAGAGCAAAACAACGAGGAACGGTCATGGCGGGGAGTTGACTATGGTTCCTTAGGACGTATTTGATGGCCCAAATTAATTTTAGGCGATCGGGGTCCGGGGGGACCGGACCCACTCGGAAGGCGTAGGCTCAGCACACGAAAATATGGGAATCGGGCAGAATTCTAGTTTTTTGGCCGTAAAACGCAAAACAATGAGGAACGACCATGGCGGGGCGGTGAATCTGGTTCCTTAGGTCGTATTTGATAGCCCGGAAATATTTTAGGAGATCAGGGTCCGGGGGGCCCGGAACCCACTAGGAAGGCGTGGGTTATAGCACACGAGTATTTGGGAATCGAGCGGAATTCTAGTTTTTTGGCCGTAAAACGCAAAACAACGAGGAACGGCCATGGTGGGGCAGTGACTATGGTTCCTTAGGTCGTATTTTATAGCCTGGAAAAATGTTAGGCAATCGGAGTCCAGGGGCTCGGACCCACTCGGAAGGCATGGGCTATAGCACACGAAAATATGGGAATCGGGCAAAATTCTAGTTTTTTGGTCGTAAAAAGCAAAACAACGAGGAACGGTCATGGCAGGGCGGTGACAATGGTTCCTTAGGTCGTATTTGATAGCCCAAAAAAATTTTAGGAGATCGAAGTCTGGGGGGCCCGGACCCACTAGGAAGGCGTGGGCTACATATAGCACACGAAAATATGGGAATCGGGCGAAATTCTAGTTTTTTGGCCGTAAATGCAAAACAACAAGGAACGGCCATGGCTGGGCGGTGACTATGGTTCCTTAGGTCGTATTTGATTATACGAAATAATTTTAGGTGATCGGGGTCCGGGTGGCCCGACCCACTCGGAAGGTGTGGGCTATAACACACGAATATATGGGAATTGGGCGGAATTCAAGTTTTTTGGCCGTAAAACGCAAAAAACGAGGAACGGTCATGGAGGGGCGGTGACTATGGTTCCTTAGGTCATATTTGATAGCCCGAAAATATTTTAGGCGATCAGGGTCCGGGGGGCCTGGAACCCACTAGGAAGGCGTGGGCTATAGCACACGAATATTTGGAAATCGGGCGAAATTCTAGTTTTTTGGCCGTAAAATGCAAAACAACGTGGAACACCATGGTGGGACTGTGACTATGGTTCCTTAGGTCGTATTTTATAGCCTGGAAAAATGTTAGGCAATCGGGGTCCAGGGGCTCGGACCCACTCGGAAGGCATGGGCTATAGCACACGAAAATATGGGAATCGGGCTAAATTATAGTTTTTTGGTCCTCAAAAGCAAAACAACGAGGAACGGTCATGGTAGGGTGGTGACTATGGTTCCTTAGGTCGTATTTGATAGCCTAGAAAATTTTTAGAAGATCGGGGTCTGGGGGCCCGGACCCACTAGGAAGGCGTGGGCTATATATAGCACACGAATATATGGGAATCGGGCAGAATTCTAGTTTTTTGGCCGTAAAACGCAAAACAACGAGGAACGGCCATGGCGGGGCGGTGACTATGGTTCCTTAGGTCGTATTTGATGGCCTGAAAAAGCGTTAGGCAATTCAGTTTCGGGGGACCCGGCCCACTCGGAAGGCGTGGGCTAGAGCACAAAAAAATATGTGAACCGGGCGGAATTCTAGTTTTTTGGTCGTAAAAAGCAAAACAACGAGGAACGGTCATGGCAGGGTATTGACTATGGTTCCTTAAGACTTATTTGATGGCCCAAATAAATTTTAGGCGATCGGGGTCTGGGGGCCCGGGCCCACTCGGAAGGCGTAGGCTTAGCACACGAAAATATGGGAATCGGGCAGAATTCTAGTTTTTTGGCCGTTAAACGCAAAACAACGAGGAACGGCCAGGGTGGGGCGGTGACTATGGTTCCTTAGGTCATATTTGATGGCCTGGAATAATTTTAGGCGATCGGGGTCTGAGGGCCCGGACCCACTCGGAAGGCGTGGGCTATATAGCACACGAATATATGAGAATCGGGCAAAATTCTAGTTTTTTGGCCGTAAAATGCAAAAGAACGAGGAACAGCAATGGCGGGGTGGTGACTATGGTTCCTTAGGTCGTATTTGATAGCCCGAAAATATTTTAGGCGATCGGGGTCCGGGGGGCCCGCAACCCAATAGGAAGGAGTGGGTTATAGCACACGAATATTTGGGAATCGGGCGGAATTCTAGTTTTTTGGCCGTAAAACGTAAAACAACGTGGAACGGCCATGGAAGGGCGGTGACTATGGTTCCTTAGGTCGTATTTTATAGCCTGAAAAATTGTTAGGCAATCAGGGTCCAGGGGCTCGGACCCACTCGGAAGGCATGGGCTATAGCACACGAAAATATGGGAATCGGGCAAAATTCTAGTTTTTTGGTTGTAAAAAGCAAAACAACGAGGAACGGTCATGGCAAGGCGGTGACTATGGTTCCTTAGGTCGTATTTGATAGCCCAAAAAATTTTTAGGAGATCGGGGTTTGGGGGGCCCGGACCCACTAGGAAGGCGTGGGCTATATATAGCACACGAACATATGGGAATCGGGCGGAATTCTAATTTTTTGGCCGAAAAATGCAAAACAACGAGGAACGGCCATGGCAGGGCGGTGACTATGGTTCCTTACTTCGTATTTGATGGCCTGAAAAATGTAAGGCGTGGGCTATAGCACACGAATATATGGGAATCGGGCGGAATTCTAGTTTTTTTGCCGTAAAACGCAAAACAACGAGGAACGACCATGGTGGGGCGGTGACTATGGTTCCTTAGGTCGTATTTGATGGCCCAGAATAATTTTAGGCGATCGGGGTCCGGGGGCCCGGACCCACTTGGAAGGCGTGGGCTATAGCTCACGAATATATGAGAATCAGGCGGAATTCTAGTTTTTTGACTGTAAACCGCAAAAGAACGAGGAACGGCCATGGCGGGGCGGTGACTATGGTTCCTTAGGTCGTATTTGATGGCCCCAAATAATATTAGGCGATCGGGGTCCGGGGGCGCGGACCCACTCAGAAGGCAGGGGCTAAAGCACACAAAAATATGGGAATCGGGCGAAATTCTAGTTTTTTTGCCGTAAATGCAAAACAACGAGGAACGGCCACAGATGGGCGGTGACTATGGTTCCTTAGGTCATATTTGATAGCACGGAATAATTTTAGGCAATCGAGGTCTGTGGGGCCCGGACCCACTAGGAAGGCGTGGGCTATATATAGCACACGAATATATGGGAATCGTGCGAAATTCTAGTTTTTTGGCTGTAAAACGCAAAATAACGAGGAACGGCCATGGCGGGGCAGTGACTATGGTTCCTTAGATCGTATTTGATGGCCCCGAATAATTTTAGGCGATCGGGGTCCGGGGGCTCTCCCACTCGGAAGGCAGGGGCTAGAGCACACAAAAATATGGGAAATGGGAGAAATTCTAGGTTTTTTGCCGTAAATTGCAAAACAACGAGGAACGACCCCGGCGGGGCGGTGACTACGGTTCCTTAGGTCGTATTTGATGGCTCGGAAAAAGTTAAGGCAATCGGGGTCCGGGGGTCCCTATCCCACTCGGAAGGCGTGGTCTACAGCACACGAATATATGGGAATCGGGCGAAATTCTAGTTTTTTGGCCATAAAATGCAAAACAACGAGAAACGGCTATGGCGGGGCGGTGACTATGGTTCCTTAGAACGCATTTGATAGCCCAAATAAATTTTAGACGATCGGGGTCCGGGGGTCCTGGACCCACTCATAAGGCGTGGGCTTTGCACACGAAAATATGGGAATCGAGCGAAATTCTAGTTTTTTGGCCGTAAAATGCAAAACAACGAGGAACGGACATGGTGGGGCGGTGACTATGGTTCCTTAGGTCATATTTGAAGGCATAGAATAATTTTAGGCGATCGGGGTCCTGGGGCCCGGACCCACTCGGAAGGCGTGGGCTATAGCACACGAATATATGGGAATCGGGCGAAATTCTAGTTTTTTGTCCGTAAAATGCAAAACAACGAGGAACGGCCACGGCTGGGTGGTGTCTATGGTTCCTTAGGTCATATTCGATGGCCCGGAATAATTTTAGGCGATCAGGTTCTGGGGTCCGGACCCACTCGGAAGGCGTGGGCTATAGCACACGAATATTGGGAATCGGGCGAAATTGTAGTTTTTTGGCCGTAAAACGCGAAACAACGTGGAACGTCCATGGCGGGGCGGGGACTATGGTTCCTTAGGTTGTATTTGATGGCCCCGAATAATTTTAGGCTATCGGGGTCCGGGGGCCCGGACCCACTCGGAAGGCATGGGCTATTGCACATGAAAATATGGGAATCGGGCGAAATTCTAGTTTTTGGCCATAAAATGCAAAACAACGAGGAACAGCCACGGCTGGGCGGTGACTATGGTTCCTTAGGTCGTATTTGATGGCCCGGAATAATTTTAGGTGATCGGCGTCCGGGGGGCCCGGACCCACTCGGAAGGCATGGGCTACGACACACGAATATATGGGAATCGGGCGGAATTCTAATTATTTGGCCGTAAAACGCAAAACAACGAGGAACGGCCATGGAGGGGCGGTGACTATGGTTCCTTAGGTCGTATTTGATGGCCCATAATAATTTTAGGTAATCGGGGTCCGGGGTCCGGGGTCCCGTACCCACTCGGAAGGCGTGAGCTATCCCATGAAAATATGGGAATCGAGCGAAATTCTAGTTTTTTTGCCGTAAAAAGCAAGAGAACGAGGAACGGCCACGGCGGGGCGGTGACCATGGTTCCTTAGGTCGTATTTTATGGTCCCAAATAATTTTAGGCGATCGGGGTCCGGGGGCCCGGACCTACTCGGAAGGCATGGGCTATAGATCACGAAAATATGGGAATCGAGCGAAATTCTAATGTTTTGGCCGTAAAATGCAAAACAATGAGGAACGGCCATGGCGGGGCGGTGACTATGGTTTCTTAGGTCTTATTTGATGGCCCTGAATAATTTTAGGCGATCGAGGTCCGGGGCCCGGACACACTCGGAAGGCATGGGCTATAACACACGAAAATATGGGAATCAGGCGAAATTCTAGTTTTTTGGCCGTAAATGCAAAACAACGAGGAACGGCCATGGCTGGGCGGTGACTATGGTTCCTTAGGTCGTATTTGAAATCTTGGAAAAATGTTAGGCAATCGGGGTCCGGGGGCTCGGACCCACTCGGAAGGCATGGGCGATAGCACACGAAAATATGGGAATCGGGCAAAATTCTAATTTTTTGGTCGTAAAAAGCAAAACATCGAGGAACGGTCACGGCAGGGCGGTGACTTTGGTTCCTTAGGTCACATTTGATAGCCCGAAAAATTTTTAGGCGATCGGGGTCAGGGGGGCCTGGACCTACTAGGAAGGCGTGGGCTATATATAGCACAAGGATATATGGGAATCAGGTGGAATTCTAGTTGATGGCCCTGAATAATTTTAGGCAATCGGGGTCCGGGGTCCCGTACCCACTCGGAAGGCGTGAGCTATCCCATGAAAATACGGGAATCGAGCGAAATTCTAGTTTTTTGGCCGTAAAAAGCAAAAGAACGAGGAACGGCCACGGCGGGGAGGTGACTATGGTTCCTTAGGTCGTATTTGATGGTCCCAAATAATTTTAGGCGATCTGGGTCCGGGGGCCCGGACCCACTCGGAAGGCATGGGCTATAGATCACGAAAATATGGGAATCGAGCGAAATTCTAATTTTTTGGCCGTAAAATGCAAAACAATGAGGAACGGCCATGGCGGGGCGGTGACTATGGTTCCTTAGGTCTTATTTGATGGCCCCGAATAATTTTAGGCGATCTAGGTCCGGGGGCCCGGACACCCTCGAAAGGCATGGGCTATAACACACGAAACTATGGGAATCGGGCGAAATTCTAGTTTTTTGGCCGTAAATGCAAAACAACAAGGAACGGCCATGGCGGGGCGGTGATTATGGTTCCTTAGGTTGTATTTGATGGCCTTAAAAAATGTTAGGAAATCCGGTTTTGGGGAACCCGGCCCCACTCGGAAGGCGTGGGCTAGAGCACAAGAAAATATGGGAATCGAGCGGAATTCTAGTTTTTAGGTCGTAAAAAACAAAACAACGAGGAACGGTCATGGTGGGACGGTGACTATGGTTCCTTAGGATGCATTTGATGGCCTAAATAAATTTTAGGTGATCGGGGTCCGGGGGGCCTGGACCCACTCGTAAGGCGTGGGCTTAGCACACGAAAATATGGGAATCGGGCAGAATTCTAGTTTTTTGGCCGTAAAACGCAAAACAACGAGGAACGGACATGGTGGGGCGGTGACTATGGTTCCTTAGGTCATATTTAAAGGCCCAGAATAATTTTAGGCGATCGGGGTCCTGGGGCCCGGACCCACTCGGAAGGCGTGGGCTATAGCACACGAATATATGAGAATCGGGCGGAATTCTAGTGTTTTGGCCGTAAAATGCAAAACAACGAGGAACGGCCACGACTGGGAGGTGTCTATGGTTCCTTAGGTCGTATTTGATGGCCCAGAATAATTTTAGGCGATCGGGGTCCGGGGGCCCGGGCCCACTCGGAAGGTGTGGGCTATAGCTCATGAATATTGGGAATCGGGCGAAATTCTAGTTTTTTGGCCGTAAAACGTGAAACAACGAGGAACGGCCTTGGCGGGGTGGGGACTATGGTTCCTTAGGTTGTATTTGATGGCCCCGAATAATTTTAGGCGATCGGGGTCTGGGGGCCCGGACCCACTCGGAAGGCATGGGCTATTGCACATGAAAATATGGGAATTGGGCAAAATTCTAGTTTTTCGGCCGTAAAATGCAAAACAACGAGGAATAGCCACGGCTGGGCGGTGACTATGGTTCCTTAGGTCATATTTGATGGCCTGGAATAATTTTAGGCGATCGGCGTCCGGGGGGGCCCGGACCCACTCGGAAGGCATGGGCTACGGCACACGAATAATGGGAATCAGGCGAAATTCTAGTTTTTTGGCCGTAAAATGCAAAACAACGAGGAACGGCCTTGGCAGGGCGGTGACTATGGTTCCTTAGGTCGTATTTGATAGCCCAAAAATATTTTAGGCGATCGGGGTCTGGGGGGCCCGAAACCCACTAGCAAGGCATGGGCTATAGCACACGAATATATGGGAATCAGGCGGAATTCTAATTTTTTGGCTGTAAAACACAAAACAACGAGGAACGGCCATGGCAGGGCAGTGACTATGGTTCCTTAGGTCGTATTTGATGGCCCAGAATAATTTTAGGCAATCGAGATCCGGGGTCCCGTACCCACTCGGAAGGCGTGGGCGATAGCACACGAAAATACAGGAATCGGGCGGAATTCTAGTTTTTTGTTCGTAAAAAGCAAAAGAACGAGGAACGGCCATGACGGGGTGGTGACTATGGTTCCTTAGGTCGTATTTGATGGCCCCGAATAATTTTAGGCAATCGGGGTCCGGGGGCCCGGACCCACTCGGAAGGCATGGGCTATAGATCACGAAAATATGGGAATCGAGCAAAATTCTAGTTTTTTGGCCGTAAAATGCAAAACAATGAGGAACGGCCATGGCGGGGCGGTGACTATGGTTCCTTAGGTCGTATTTGATGGCCCCAAATAATTTTAGGCAATCAGGGTCCGGGGGCCCGGACACACTCGGAAGGCATGGGCTATAACACACGAAAATATGGGAATCGGGCGAAATTCTAGTTTTTTGGCCATAAATGCAAAACAACGAGGAACGGCCATGGCTGGGCGGTGACTATGGTTCCTTCGGTCATATTTGATTGCCCGGAATAATTTTAGGTGATCAGAGTCCGGGTGGCCCGGACCCACTCGGAAGGCGTGGGCTATAGCACATGAATATATGGGAATTGGGCGGAATTCTTGTTTTTTGGCCGTAAAACGCAAAAAACGAGGAACGGTCATGGAGGGGCAGTGACTATGGTTCCTTAGGTCGTATTTGATCTCCTGGAAATATTTTAGGCGATCGGGGTCCGGGGGGCCCGGAACCCACTGGGAAGGCGTGGGCTATAGCACACGAATATATGGGAATCAGGCGGAATTCTAGTTTTTTGGCCGTAAAACACAAAACAACGAGGAACGGCCATGGCGGGGCGGTGACTATGGTTCCTTAGGTCGTATTTGAAAGCCCGGAAAAATGTTAGGCAATCGGGGTCCGGGGGCTCGGACCCACTCAGAAAGCATGGGCGATAGCACACGAAAATATGGGAATCGGGGAAAATTCTAATTTTTTGGTCGTAAAAAGCAAAACAACGAGGAACGGTCACGGCAGGGCGGTGACTATGGTTCTAGTTTTTTCGCCGTAAAATGCAAAACAACGACGAATGGCCATGGCTGAGAGGTATCTATGGTTCCTTAGGTCGTATTTGATGGTCTGGAATAATTTTAGGCGATTAGGGTCCGGTGGGCCCGGATCCACTCGGAAGGCATGGGCTATAGCACACGAATATTGGGAATCGGGCGGAATTCTAGTTTTTTGGCCGTAAAACGCAAAACAACGAAGAACGGCCATGGCGGGGCGGTGACTATGGTTCCTTAGGTCGTATTTGATGGCTCCAAATAATTTTAGGCGATCAGGGTCCGGGGGCGCCGACCCACACGGAAGGCATGGGCTATAGCTCACGAAAATATGGGAATCGAGCGAAATTCTAGTTTTTTGGCTGTAAATTGCAAAAAAAACGAGGAACGGCCACGGCAGGGCGGTGACTATGGTTCCTTATGTCATATTTGATGGCCTAGAATAATTTTAGGCGATCGGGATCCGGGGGCCCGGACCCACTCGAAAGGCGTGGGCTATAGCACACAAATTTGGGAATCGAGCGGAATTCTAGTTTTTTGGCCGTAAAATGCAAAACAACGAGGAACGGCCACGGCTAGGAGGTGTCTATGGTTCCTTAGGTCGTATTTGATGGCCCAGAAAATTTTTAGGCGATCCGGGTCCGGGGGGCTCGGACCCACTCGGAAGGCGTGGGCTATAGCACACGAATATTGGGAATCGGGCAGAATTCTAGTTTTTTGGCCGTAAAATGCAAAACAACGAGGAACGGACATGGCGGGGCGGTGACTATGGTTCCTTAGGTCGTATTTTATGGCCCCGAATAATTTTAGGCGATCGGGGTCCGGGGGCCCGGACCCACTCAAAAGGCATGGGCTATTGCACATGAAAATATGGGAATCGAGCGAAATTTTAGATTTTTGGCCGTAAAATGCAAAACAATGAGGAACGGCCATGGCTGGGCGGTGACTATGGTTCCTTAGGTCGTATGTGATGGCCCGGAATAATTTTAGGCGATCGGGGTCAGGGGGCCCGGACCCACTCGGAAGGCATGGGCTATGGCACACGAATATATGGGAATCGGGCGGAATTCTAGTTTTTTGGTCGTAAAAATCAAAACAACGAGGAACGGTCACGGCAGGGCGGTGACTATGGTTCCTTAGGTCGTATTTGGTAGCCCGAAAAACTTTTAGGCGATCGGGGTGCGGGGGGCCCGAACCCACTAGGAAGTCGTAGGCTATATATAGCACACGAATATATGGGAATCGGGCGGAATTCTAGTTGTTTCGCCATAAAACGCAAAACAACGAGGAACGGCTATGGCGGGGCGGTGACTATGGTTCCTTAGGTCATATTTGATGGCCTGGAAAAATGTTAGGCAATCCGGTTTCGGGGGACGCGGCCCCATTCGGAAGGCATAGCCTATGGCACACGAATATGTGGGAATAGGGCGGAATTCTAGTTTTTTGGTCGTAAAACGCAAAATAACGAGGAACGACCATGGAGGGGCGGTGACAATGGTTCCTTAGGTCGTATTTGATAGCCCGAAAATATTTTAGGCGATCGGGGTCTGGGGGGCCCGGAACACACTAGGAAGGCGTGGGCTATAGCACACGAATATATGGGAATCAGGCGGAATTCTAGTTTTTTGGCCGTAAAATGCAAAACAACGAGGAACGGCCATAGCGGGGCGGTGACTATGGTTCCTTAGGTCGTATTTGATGGCCCAGAATAATTTTAGGCGATCAGGTTCCGGGGGCCCGGACCCACTCGGAAGGCATGGGGCACACGAAAATATGGGAATCGAGCGGAATTCTAGTTTTTTGGCCGTAAAATTCAAAAGAACGAGGAACGGCCATGGAGGGGCGGTGACTATGGTTCCTTAAGTTGTATTTGATGGCTCTGAATGAATTTTGGCGATCGGGGTCCGGGGGCGCCGACCCACTCGGAAAGCATGGGCTATAGCTCACGAAAATATGGAAATCGAGCGAAATTCTAGTTTTTTGGCCGTAAATTGCAAAACAACGAGGAACGGCCACGGCGGGGCGGTGAATATGGTTCCTTAAGTCATATTTGGTGGCCCAGAATAATTTTAGGCGATCGGGGTCCGATGGCCCGAACCCGCTCGAAAGGCGTGGGCTATAGCACACGAATATATGGGAATCGGTCAGAATTCTAGTTTTTTGGCCGTAAAATGCAAAACAACGAGGAACGGCCATGACTGGGAGGTGTCTATGGTTCATTAGGTCATATTTGATGGCTCAGAATAATTTTAGGTGATCCGGGTTCGGGCACTCGGAAGGCGTGGGCTATAGCACACGAATATTGGGAATCGGGCGGAATTCTAGTTCTTTGGCCGTAAAATGCAAAACAACGAGGAATGGCCATGGCGGGGCTGTGAATATGGTTACTTAGATCGTATTTGATGGCCCCGAATAATTTTAGGTGATCGGGGTCCGGGGGCCCGGACCCACTCGGAAGGCATGGGCTATTGCACACGAAAATATGGGAATCGGGCGAAATTCTAGATTTTTGGCCGTAAAATGCAAAACAACAAGGAACGGCCACGGCTGGGCAGTGACTATGGTTCCTTAGGTCGTATTTGATGGCCCGGAATAATTTTAGGCAATCGGGGTCAGGGGGCCCGGACCCACTCGGAAGGCATGGGCTATGGCACACGAATATATGGGAATCGGGCGGAATTCTAGTTTTTTGGTCGTAAAACGCAAAACAACGAGGAAAGGCCAGGGCGGGGCGGTGACTATGGTTCCTTAGGTCGTATTTGATAGCCCGGAAATATTTTAGGCGATCGGGGTCTGGGGGGCCTGGAACCCACTAGGATGGCGTGGGCTATAGCATACTAATAAATGGGAATGAGGCGAAATTCTAGTTTTTTGGCCGTAAAATGCAAAACAACGAGAAACGGCCATGGCGGGGCGGTGACTATGGTTCCTTAGGTCCTATTTTATGGCCCAAAATAATTTTAGGCGATCGGGGTCCGGGTGCCCGGACCCACTAGGAAGGCGTGTGGCACACGAAAATATGGGAATCGAGCGGAATTCTAGTTTTTTGGCCGTAAATCACAAAAGAATGAGGAACGGCCATGGCGGGGAAGTGACTATGGTTCCTTAGGTCGTATTTGATGGCTCCGAATAATTTTAGGCGATCGGGGTCCGGGGGCGCGGACTCACTCGGAAGGCATGGGCTATAGCTCACGAAAATATGGGAATCGAGCGAAATTCTAGTTTTTTTGCCGTAAATTGCAAAACAACGAGGAACGGCCACGGCGCGGCGGTGACTATGGTTTCTTAAGTCATATTTTATGGCCCCGAATAATTTTAGGCGATCGGGGTCCGGGGGCCCGGACCCACTCGGAAGGCATGGGCTATAGCACACGAAAATAGGGGAATCGGGCGAAATTCTAGTTTTTTGGCCGTAAATGCAAAACAACGAGGAACGGCCATGGCTGGGCGGTGACTATGGTTCCTTAGGTCGTCTTTGATTGCCCGAAAAAATTTTAGGCAATCGGGGTCCGGGTGGCCCGGACCCACTCGGAAGGCGTGGGCTATAGCACACGAATATATGCGAATTGGGCGAAATTCTAGTTTTTTGGATGTAAAACGCAAAACACGAGGAATGGTCATTGAGGGGCGGTGACTATGTTTCAATAGGTCGTATTTGATAGCCCGGAAATATTTTAGGCGATCGGGGTCCGGGGGGGCCGGAACTCACTAGGAAGGCGTGGGCTATAGTACATGAATATATGGGAATCGGGCGAAATTCTAGTTTTTTGGCCATAAAACGCAAAACAACAAGGAACGGCCGTGGCGGGGCGGTGACTATAGTTCATTAGGTCGTATTTGATAGCCTGAAAAAATGTTAGGCAATCAGGGTCCGGGGATTCGGACCAACTCGGAAGGCATGTGCTATAACACACAAAAATATGGGAATCGGGCAAAATTCTAGTTTTTTTGTCGTAAAAATCAAAACAACGAGGACCGGTCATGGCAGGGCGGTGACTATTGTTTCTTAGGTCTTATTTGATAGCCAAAAACTTTTTAGGCGATCGGGGTCCGGCGTCCCGGACCCACTCGGAAGGCATGGGCTATAGATCACAAAAATATGGGTATCGAGCGAAATTCTAGTTTTTTTGCCGTAAATTGCAAAACAACGAGGAACGGCCACGGCGCGTCGGTGACTATGAATTCTTAAGTCATATTTGATGGCCCCGAATAATTTTAGGCGATCGGGGTCCGGTGGCCCAGACCAACTCGGAAGGCATGGGCTATAGCACACGAAAATAGGGGAATCGGGCGAAATTCTAGTTTTTTGGCCGTAAATGCAAAACAACGAGGAACGGCAATGGCTGGGCGGTGACTATGGTTCCTTAGGTCGTATTTGATTGCCCGAAAATATTTTAGGATTTCGGGGTCCGGGTGGCCCGGACCCACTCGGAAGGCGTGGGCTATAGCACACGAATATATGCGAATTGGGCGAAATTCTAGTTTTTTGGATGTAAAATGCAAAAAACGAGGAACGGTCATTGAGGGTCGGTGACTATGGTTCCATAGGTCGTATTTGATAGTCCGGAACTATTTTAGGCGATCGGGGTCCGGGAGGCCCGGAACTCACTAGGAAGGCGTGGGCTATAGTACATGAATATATTGGAATCGGGCGGAATTCTAGTTTTTTGGCCGTAAAACGCAAAACAACAAGGAACGGCCGTGGCGGGGCGGTGACTATAGTTCATTAGGTCGTATTTGATAGCCTGGAAAAATGTTAGGAAATCGGGGTCCGGGGATTCGGACCAACTCGGAAGGCATGTGCTATAACACACAAAAATATGGAAATCGGGCAAAATTCTAGTTTTTTTGTCGTAAAAATCAAAACAAAGAGGAATGGTCATGGCAAGGCAGTGACTATGGTTTCTTAGGTCTTATTTGATAGCCCGAAAAATATTTAGGCGATCGGGGTCCGGTGTCCCGGACCCACTCGGAAGGCATGGGCTATAGATCACGAAAATATGGGAATCGAGCGAAATTCTAGTTTTTTGGCCGTAAAATGCAAAACAACGAGGAACGGCCATTGCAGGGTGGTGACTATGATTCCTTAGGTCGTATTTGATAGCCTGGAAAAATGTTAGGCAATCGGGGTCCGGGGGATCGGACCCACTCGGAAGGCATGGGCAATAGCACACAAAAATATGAGAATCGGGCAAACTTCAAGTTTTTTTGTCGTAAAAAACAAAACAACGAGGAACGGTCACGGCAGGGCGGTGACTATGGTTTCATAGGTCGTATTTGATAGCCCGGAAAAATTTTAGGCGATCGGGGTCCGGGGGCCCGGGCCCACTCGGAAGGCATGGGCTATAGATCACAAAAATATAGGAATCGAGCGAAATTCTAGTTTTTTGGCCGTAAAATGCAAAACAACGAGGAACGGCCATGGCGGGGCGGTGACTATGGTTCCTTAGGTCATATTTGAAGGCCCCGAATAATTTTTGGCGATCGGGGTCCGGGGGCCTGGACCCACTCGGAAGGCATGGACTATAGCACACGAAAATATGGAAATCGGGTGAAAATCTAGTTTTTTGGCCGTAAATGCAAAACAACGAGGTACGGCCACGGCTGGGCGGTGACTATGGTTCCATAGGTCATATTTGATTGCCCGAAATAATTTTAGGCGATCGGGGTCCGGGTGGCCCGGACCCACTCGGAAGGCGTGGGCTATAGCACACAAATATATGAGAATTGGGCGGAATTCTAATTTTTTGGCCGTAAAACGCAAAAGAACGAGGAACGGCCATGGCGAGGCGGTGACTATGGTTCCTTAGGTCATATTTGATGGCTTCGAATAATTTTAGGCGATCGGGGTCCGGGGGCGCAGACCCACTCGGAAGGCATGGGCTATAGCTCACGAATATATGGGAATCGGGCAGAATTCTAGTTTTTTGGCCGTAAAATGCAAAACGACGAGGAACGGCCACGACTGGGAGGTGTCTATGGTTCCTTAGGTCGTATTTGATGGCCCGGAATAATTTTAGGCGATCCAGGTTCGGGGGCCCGGACCCACTCGGAAGGCGTGGGCTATAGCACACGAATATATTGGGAATCGGGCGAAATTCTAGTTTTTTGGCCGTAAAATGCAAAACAACGAGGAACGGCCATGGAGGGGTGGTGACTATGGTTCCTTAGGTTGTATTTGATGGCCCCGAATAATTTTAGGCGATCGGGGTCTGGGGGCCCGGACTCACTCGGAAAGCATGGGCTATAGCACATGAAAATATGGGAATCGGGTGAAATTCTAGTTTTTTGGTCGTAAATGCAAAACAACGAGGAACGACCATGGCTGGGCGGTGACTATGGTTCCTTAGGTCTTATTTGATTGCCCGGAAAAATTTAGGCGATCGGGGTCCGGGTGGCCCGGATCCACTCGGAAGGCATGGGCAATAGCACACGAATATATGGGAATTGGGCGGAATTCTCATTTTTTGGCCGTAAAACGCAAAAAATGAGGAACGGTCATGGAGGGGCGGTGACTATGGTTCCTTAGGTCGTATTTGATAGCCCGGAAATATTTTAGGCGATCGGGGTCCGGGGGGCATGGAACCCACTAGGAAGGAGTGGGCTATAGCACACGAATATATGGGAATCGGGCGGAATTCTAGTTTTTTGGCCGTAAAATGCAAAACAACGAGAAACGGCCATGGCGGGGCGGTGACTATGGTTCCTTAGGTGGTATTTGATAGCCTGGAAAAATGTTAGGCAATCGGGGTCCGGGGGCTCGGACCCACTCGGAAGGCATGGGCTATAACACACAAAAATATGGGAATCGGGCAAAATTCTAGTTTTTTGGTCGTAAAAAGCAAAACAACGAGGAACGGTTACGGTAGGGGGGTGACTATGGTTTCTTAGGTCGTATTTGATAGCCTGGAAATATTTTAGGCGATCGGGGTCCAAGGGACCCGGACCCACCAGGAAGGCGTGGGCCAAATATTGCACACGAATATATGGGAATCAGGCAGAATTCTAGTTGTTTGGCCGTAAAACGCAAAACAACAAGGAACGGCCATGGCGGGGCGGTGACTATGGTTCCTTAGGTCGTATTTGATGGCCTGCAAAAATGTTAGGCAATCCAGTTTTGGGGGACCCGGCCCCACTAGGAAGGCGTGGGCTAGAGCACATGAAAATATGGAAATCGGGCTGAATTCTAGTTTTTTGGTCGTAAAAAGCAAAACAACGAGGAACGGTCATGACGGGGCGGTGACTATGGTTCCTTAGGACGTATTTGATGGCCCAAATAAATTTTAGGCGATCGGGGTCCGGGGGCCCGGACCCACTCGGAAGGCGAGGGCTTAGCACACGAAAATATGGGAATTGGGCGGAATTCTAGTTTTTATGCCGTAAAACGCAAAACAACAAGGAACGGCCATGGTGGGGCGGTGACTATGGTTCCTTAGGTCGTATTTGATGGCCCAGAATAATTTTAGGCGATTGGGGTCCGGGGGCCCGGACCCACTCGGAAGGCGTGGGCTATAACACACCAATATATGGGAATCGGGCAGAATTCTAGTTTTTTGACCGTAAAATGCAAAAGAACGAGGAACGACCATGGTGAGGCGGTGACTATGGTTCCTTTGGTCATATTCGATGGCCCCGAATAATTTTAGGTGATCGGGGTTCGGGGGCTCGGACCCACTCGGAAGGCAGGGGCTATAGCACATGAAAATATGGGAATCGGGCAAAATTCTAGTTTTTTTGCCGTAAATTGCAAAACAACGAGGAACGACCACGGCGGGGTGTTGACTATGGTTCCTTAGTTCATATTTGATGGCTCGAAAAAGGTTTAGGCGATCGGGGTCTGGGGGTCCCGGTCCTACTCGGAAGGCATGGGCTATAGCACACGAATATATGGGAATTGGGCGGAATTCTCGTTTTTAGGCCGTAAAATGCAAAAAATGAGGAACGGTCATGGAGGGGCGGTAACTATGGTTCCTTAGGTCGTATTTGATAGCCCGGAAATATTTTAGGCGATCGGGGTCCAGGGGGCCTGGAACCCACTAGGAAGGAGTGGGCTATAGCACACGAATATATGGGAATCGAGCGAAATTCTAGTTTTTTGGCCATAAAATGCAAAACAACGAGGAACGGCCATGGCGGGGAGGTGACTGTGGTTCCTTAGGTCGTATTTGATGGATCAGAAAAATTTTAGGCGATCGGGGTACGGGGGGCCCGGTCCCACTCAGAAGGCGTGGGCTATAGCACACGAATATATGGGAATTGGGTGGAATTCTAGTTTTTGACCGTAAAACGCAAAACAACAAGGAACGGCCATGGCGTGGCGGTGACTATGGTTCCTTAGGTCGTATTTGATGGCCCCGAATAGTTTTAGGCGATCGGGGTCCGGGGGCCAGGACCCACTCGGAAGGCATGGGCTATAGCACATGAAAATATGGGAATTGGGCGAAATTCTAGTTTTTTGGACGTAAATGCAAAACACCGAGGAACGGCCATGGCTGGGCGGTGACTATGGTTCCTTAGGTTGTATTTGATGGCCCGGAATAATTTTAGGCAATCGAGGTCTGGGGGCCCGGACCTACTCGGAAGGCGTGGGCTATAGCATACAAAAATATGGGAATCGGGTGGAATTCTAGTTTTTTGGCCGTATAACGCAAGAAACGAGGAACGGTCATGGAGGGGCGGTGACTATGGTTCGATAGGTCATATTTGATGGCCCAGAAATATTTTAGGCGATCGGGGTCCGGGGGGCCTGGAACTCACTAGGAAGGCGTGGGCTATAACACACGAATATATGGGAATCGGGCGGAATTCTAGTTTTTTGGCCGTAAAATGCAAAATATCGAGGAACGACCATGGCGGGGCGGTGACTATGGTTCCTTAGGTCGTATTTGATAGCCTGGAAAAATGTTAGGCAATCGGGGTTCGGGGTCTCAAACCCACACGGAAGGCATGGGTTATAGCACACGAAAATATGGGAATCAGGCAAAATTCTAGTTTTTTGGTCGTAAAAAGCAAAACAATGAGGAACGTTCTTGGCAGGGCGGTGACTATGGTTCCTTCGGTCGTATTTGATAACCCGTAAATATTTTAGGCGATCGGGGTCCGGGAGGCCCGGAACCCACTAGGAAGACGTGGGTTATAGCACACGAATATATGGGAATCAGGCGGAATTCTAGTTTTTCTGCCGTAAAATGCAAAACAACGAGGAACGGCCATGGCGGGGAGGTGACTATGGTTCCTTTGGTTGTATTCGATGGCCCCGAATAATTTAAGTGATCGGGGTCCGGGGGCTCGGACCCACTCGGAAGGCAGGGGCTATAGCACATGAAAATATGGGAATCGGGCAAAATTCTAATTTTTTTTGTCGTAAAAAGCAAAACAACGAGGAAAGGTCATGGCAGGGCGGTGACTATGGTTCCTTAGGTCGTATTTGATAGCCCAGAAAATTTTTAGGCGATCGGGGTCCGGGGGGCCCAGACCCACTAGGAAGGCGTGGGCTATATATAGCACACGAATATATGGGAATCGGGCGAAATTCTAGTTTTTTGGCCGTAAAACGCAAAACAACGAGGAACGGCTATGGCGGGGCGGTGACTATGGTTCCTTAGGTCGTATTTGATGGCCTGGAAAAATGTTAGGCAATCCTGTTTCGGGGGACCCGGGCCCACTCGGAAGGCATGGACTATGGCACACGAATATATGGAAATCGGGCAAAATTCTAATTTTTTGGTCGTAAAAAGCAAAACAACGAGGAACGGTCATGGCAGGGCAGTGACTATGGTTCCTTAGGTCATATTTGATAGCCCAGAAAATTTTTAGGCGATCGGGGTCCGAGGGGCCCAGACCCACTAGGAAGGCGTGGGCTATATATAGCACACGAATATGTGGGAATCGGGCGAAATTCTAGTTTTTTGGCCGTAAAATGCAAAACAATTAGGAACGCCCATGGCGGGGCAGTGACTATGGTTCCTTAGGATGTATTTGATGGCCTAAATAAATGTTAGGCGATCGGGGTCTGGGGGGCCCGGACCCACTCGGAAGGCGAGGGCTTAGCACACGATAATATGGGAATTGGGCGGAATTCTAGTTTTTATGCCGTAAAACGCAAAACAACAAGGAACGGCCATGGTGGGGCGGTGACTATGGTTCCTTAGGTCATATTTGATGGCCCAGAATAATTTTAGGCGATTGGGGTCCGGGGGCCCAGACCCACTCGGAAGGCGTGAGCTATAGCACACGAATATATGGGAATCGGGCGGAATTCTAGTTTTTTGGCTGTAAAATGCAAAAAATTAGGAACGGTCATGGCGGGGTGGTGACTATGGTTCCTTTGGTCATATTCGATGGCCTCGAATAATTTTAGGTGATCGGGGTCCGGGGGCTCGGACCCACTCGGAAGGCAGGGGCTATAGCACATGAAAATATGGGAATCGGGCAAAATTCTAGTTTTTTGCCGTAAATTGCAAAACAACGAGGAACGACCACGGCGGGGTGTTGACTATGGTTCCTTAGTTCATATTTGATGGCTCGAAAAAGGTTTAGGCGATCGGAGTCTGGGGGTCCCGGTCCTACTCAGAAGGCGTGGGCTATAACACACGAAAATATGAACTAAGGAACTAAGGATCCACTCGTAAGGCATGGGCTATAGCACACGAATATATGGGAATTGGGCGGAATTCTCTTTTTTAGGCCGTAAAATGCAAAAAATGAGGAACGGTCATGGAGGGGCGGTAACTATGGTTCCTTAGGTCGTATTTGATAGCCCGGAAATATTTTAGGCGATCGGGGTCCAGGGGGCCTGGAACCCACTAGGAAGGAGTGGGCTATAGCACACGAATATATGGGAATCGAGCGAAATTCTAGTTTTTTGGCAATAAAATGCAAAACAACGAGGAACGGCCATGGCGGGGAGGTGACTATGGTTCCTTAGGTCGTATTTGATGGATCGGAAAACTTTTAGGCTATCGGGGTACGGGGGGCCCGGTCCCACTCAGAAGGCGTGGGCTATAGCACACGAATATATGGGAATTGGGTGGAATTCTAGATTTTGGCCATAAAACGCAAAACAACGAGGAACGGCCATGGCGTGGCGGTGACTATGGTTCCTTAGGTCGTATTTGATGGCCCCGAACAATTTTAGGCGATCAGGGTACGGGGGCCAGGACCCACTCGGAAGGCATGGGCTATAGCACACGAAAATATGGGAATCGGGCGAAATTTTAGTTTTTTGGACGTAAATGCAAAACAACGAGGAACGGCCATAGCTGGGCGGTGACTATGGTTCCTTAGGTTGTATTTGATGGCCCGGAATAATTTTAGGCGATCGAGGTCCGGGGGCCCGGACCTACTCGAAAGGCATGGGCTATAGCATACAAAAATATGGGAATCGGGCGGAATTCTAGTTTTTTGGCCGTATAACGCAAGAAACGAGGAACGGTCATGGAGGGGCGGTGACTATGGTTCGATAGGACGTATTTGATAGCCCAGAAATATTTTAGGCGATCAGGGACCGGGGGGCCCGGAACTCACTAGGAAGGCGTGGGCTATAACACACGAATATATGGGAATCGGGCGGAATTCTAGTTTTTTGGCCGTAAAATGCAAAATATCGAGGAACGACCATGGCAGGGCAGTGACTATGGTTCCTTAGGTCGTATTTGATGGCCTGGAAAAATGTTAGGCAATCGGGGTTCGGGGTCTCAAACCCACACGGAAGGCATGGGTTATAGCACACGAAAATATGGGAATCAGGCAAAATTCTAGTTTTTTGGTCCCAAAAAGCAAAACAATGAGGAACGTTCTTGGCAGGGCGGTGACTATGGTTCCTTCGGTCGTATTTGATAACCCGTAAATATTTTAGGCAATCGGGGTCCGGGAGGCCCGGAACCCACTAGGAAGACGTGAGTTATAGCACACGAATATATGGGAATCAGGCGGAATTCTAGTTTTTCTGCCATAAAATGCAAAACAACGAGGAACGGCCATGGCGGGGAGGTGACTATGGTTCCGTTGGTCGTATTCGATGGCCCCGAATAATTTTAGGTGATCGAGGTCCGGGGGCTCGGACCCACTCGGAAGGCAGGGGCTATAGCACATGAAAATATGGGAATCGGGCAAAATTCTAGTTTTTTGCCGTAAATTGCAAAACAACGAGGAACGACCACGGCGGGGCAGTGACTATGGTTCCTTAGTTCATATTTTATGGCTCGGAAAAGGTTTAGGCGATCGGGGTCTGGGGGTCCCGGTTCTACTCAGAAGGCGTGGGCTATAACACACGAAAATATGAACTAAGGAACTAAGGATCTACTCGGAAGGCATGGGCTATAACACACGAATATATGGGAATTGGGCGGAATTCTCATTTTTAGGCCGTAAAATGCAAAAAATGAGGAACGGTCATGGGGGGCGGTAACTATGGTTCCTTAGGTCGTATTTGATAGCCCGGAAATATTTTATGCGATCGGGGTCCAGGGGGCCTGGAACCCACTAGGAAGGAGTGGGCTATAGCACACGAATATATGGGAATCGAGCGAAATTCTAGTTTTTTGGCCATAAAATGCAAAACAACGAGGAACGGCTATGGTGGGGAGGTGACTATGGTTCCTTAGGTCGTATTTGATGGATCGGAAAAATTTTAGGCGATCGGGGTACGGGGGCCCGGTCCCACTCAGAAGGCGTGGGCTATAGCACACGAATATATGGGAATTGGGTGGAATTCTAGTTTTTTGGCCGTAAAATGCAAAACAACAAGGAACGGCCATGGCGTGGCGGTGACTATGATTCCTTAGGTCGTATTTGATGGCCCCGAATAATTTTAGGCGATCGGGGTCCGGGGGCCAGGACCCACTCGGAAGGCATGGGCTATAGCACACGAAAATATGGGAATCGGGCGAAATTCTAGTTTTTTAGACGTAAATGCAAAACAACGAGGAACGGCCATGGCTGGGCGGTGACTATGGTTCCTTAGGTTGTATTTGATGGCCCGGAATAATTTTAGGCGATCGAGGTCCGGCGGCCCGGACCTACTCGGAAGGCGTGGGCTATAGCATACGAAAATATGGGAATCGGGCGGAATTCTAGTTTTTTGGCCGTATAACGCAAGAAACAAGGAACGGTCATGGAGGGGCGGTGACTATGGTTCGATAGGTGGTATTTGATAGCCCAGAAATATTTTAGGCGATCGGGGTCCGGGGGGCCCGGAACTCACTAGGAAGGCGTGGGCTATAACACACGAATATATGGGAATCGGGCGGAATTCTAGTTTTTTGGCCGTAAAATGCAAAATATCGAGGAACGACCATGGCGGGGCGGTGACTATGGTTCCTTAGGTCGTATTTGATAGCCTGGAAAAATGTTAGGCAATCGGGGTTCGGGGTCTCAGACCCACTCGGAAGCCATGGGTTATAGCACACGAAAATCTGGGAATCGGGCAAAATTCTAGTTTTTTGGTCGTAAAAAGCAAAACAATGAGGAACGGTCTTGGCAGGGCGGTGACTATGGTTCCTTCGGTCGTATTTGATAACCCGTAAATATTTTAGGCGATCGGGGTCCGGGAGGCCCGGAACCCACTAGGAAGACGTGGGTTATAGGACACGTATATATGGGAATCATGCGGAATTCTAGTTTTTCTGCCGTAAAATGCAAAACAACGAGGAACGGCCATGGCGGGGAGGTGACTATGGTTCCTTAGGTAGTATTTGATGGCCCACAATAATTTTAGGTGATCGGGGTCCAGGGGCCCGAACCCACTCGGAAGGCATGGGCTATAGCAAACAAAAATATGGGAATCAGGCGGAATTCTATTTGTTTGGCCATAAAACGCAAAACAACGAAGAACGGCCATGGCGGGGCGGTGACTATGGTTCCTTAGGTCGTATTTGATAGCCCAGAAATATTTTAGGCTATTGGGGTCTGGAGGGGTCCGGAACCCACTAGGAAGGCGTGGGCTATAGCACACGAATATATGGAAATCGGGCGGAATTCTAGTTTTTTGGCCGTAACATGCAAAACAATGAGGAACGGCCATGGCAGGGCGGTGACTATGGTTCCTTAGGCCGTATTTGATGGCCCAGAATAATTTTAGGCGATCGGGGTCCGGGGGCCCGGACCCACTCGGAAGGCATTGGCTATAGCGCACGAAAATATGGGAATCGGGCGGAATTCTAGTTTTTTGGCCGTAAAACGCAAAACAACGAAGAACGGCCATGGCGGGGCGGTGACTATGGTTCCTTAGGTCGTATTTGATAGCCCAGAAATATTTTAGGCGATCGGGGTCCGGGCTGTCCGGAACCCACTAGGAAGGCGTGGGCTATAGCACACGAATATATGGGAATCGGGCGGAATTCTAGTTTTTTGCTCGCAAAATGCAAAATAACGAGGAAGGCCATGGCGGGGCGGTGACTATGGTACCTTAGGTCATATTTGATGGCCCCGAATAGTTTTAGGCGATCGGGGTCCGGGGGCCCGAACCCACTCGGAAGGCATGGGCTATAGCAAACGAAAATATGGGAATCAGGCGGAATTCTAGTTTTTTGGCCATAAAACGCAAAACAACGAAGAACGGCCATGGCGGGGCGGTGACTATGGTTCCTTAGGTCGTATTTGATAGCCCAGAAATATTTTAGGCTATTGGGGTCTGGAGGGGTCCGGAACCCACTAGGAAGGCGTGGGCTATAGCACACGAATATATGGAAATCGGGCGGAATTCTAGTTTTTTGGCCGTAAAACGCAAAACAATGAGGAACGGCCATGGCAGGGCGGTGACTATGGTTCCTTAGGCCGTATTTGGTGGCCCAGAATAATTTTAGGCGATCGGGGTCCGGGGGCCCGGACCCACTCGGAAGGCATTGGCTATAGCGCACGAAAATATGGCAATCGGGCGGAATTCTAGTTTTTTGGCCGTAAAACGCAAAACAACGAAGAACGGCCATGGCGGGGCGGTGACTATGGTTCCTTAGGTCGTATTTGATAGGCCAAAAATATTTTAGGCAATCGGGGTCCGGGGGTCCGGAACCCACTAGGAAGGCGTGGGCTATAGCACACGAATATATGGGAATCGGGCGGAATTCTAGTTTTTTGCCTGCAAAATGCAAAACAACGAGGAAGGCCATGGTAGTGCGGTGACTATGGTACCTTAGGCCGTATTTGATGGCCCCGAATAATTTTAGGCGATCGGGGTCCGGGGGCCCGGACCCACTCGGAAGGTGTGGGCTATAGCTCACGAAAATATGGGAATCGAGCGAAATTCTAGTTTTTTGGCTATAAAATGCAAAACAACGCGGAACGGTCACGACGTGGCGGTGACTATGGTTCCTTAGGTCATATTTGATGGCCCAGAATAATTTTAGGCAATCGAGGTCCGGGCCCCCGGACCCACTCGGAAGGCGTGGGCTATAGCACACCAATATATGGGAATCAGGTGGAATTCTAGTTTTTTTGCAGTAAAAACAAAATAACGAGGAACGGCCATGGCGGGGCGGTGAATATGGTTCCTTAGGTCGTTTTTGATAGCCCAGAAATATTTTAGGCGATCGGGGTCCGGTGGGCCCGGAACCCACTAGGAAGGCATGGGCTATAGCACACGAATATATGGGAATCGGGCGGAATTCTAGTTTTTTGGCCGTAAAACGCAAAACAACGAGGAATGGCCATGGTGGGGCGGTGACTATGGTTAGTTAGGTCGTATTTGATGGCCCCGAATAATTTTAGGCGATCGGGGTCCGGGGGCCCGGACCCACTCGGAAGGCGTGGCCTATAGCTCACGAAAATATGGGAATCGAGCGAAATTCTAGGTTTTTGGCCGTAAAATGCAAAACAACGATGAACGGCCATGGCAGGGCGGTGACTATAGTTCTTTAGGATGTATTTGATGGCTCGGAAAAAGTTTAGGCGATCGGGGTATGGGGGGCCGGTCCCACTCAGAAGGCGTGGGCTATAACACACGAATATATGGGAATTGGGCAAAATTCTAGTTTTTTGGCCGTAAAATGCAAAACAACAAGGAACGGCCACGGCGGGGCAGTGACTATGGCTCCTATGGTCGTATTTGATGGCTCGAAAAAAGTTTAGGCGATCGGGGTACGAGGGGCCCGGACCCACTCGGAAGGCGTGGGCTATAGCACACGAAAATATGAGAATCAGGCGGAATTCTAGTTTTTTGGCCGTAAAATGCAAAACAATGCGGAACAGCCATGGCGGGGCGGTGACTATGGTTCCTTAGGTCGTATTTGACAGAGAAAAAATATTTTAGGCGATCGGGGTCCGGCGGGACTGGAACCCGCTAGGAAGGCGTGGGCTATAGCACAAGAATATATGGGAATCGGGCGGAATTCTAGTTTTTTGGTCGTAAAACGCAAAACAACGAAGAACGGACATGGCGGGGCGGTGACTATGGTTCCTTAGTTTGTATTTGATGGCCCAGAATAATTTTAGGCGATCGAGGTCCGGGGGCCCGGACCTTCTCGGAAGGCGTGGGCTATAGCATACGAAAATATGGTAATCGGGCAGAATTCTAGTTTTTTGGCCGTAAAATGCAAAACAACGAGGAACGGCCATGGCGGGGCGATGACTATGGTTCCTTAGGTCGTATTTGATGGCCCTGAATAATTTTAGGCGATCGGAGTCCGGGGGCCCGGACCCACTCGGAAGGCATGGTCTATAGTTCACGAAAATATGGGAATCGAGTGAAATTCTAGTTTTTTGGCTGTAAAATGCAAAACAACGAGGAATGGCCAAGGTGGGGCGGTGACTATAGTTCTTTAGGATATATTTGATGGCTCGAAAAAAGTTTAGGCGATCGGGGTATGGGGGGCCGGTCCCACTCAGAAGGCGTGGGCTATAACACATGAATATATGGGAATTGGGCAAAATTCTAGTTTTTTGGCCGTAAAATGCAAAACAACAAGGAACGGCCACAGCGGGGCGGTGACTATGGCTCCTAAGGTCGTATTTGATGGCTCGGAAAAAGTTTAGGCGATCGGGGTACGAGGGGCCCGGACCCACTCGGAAGGCGTGGGCTATAGCACACGAAAATATGGGAATCGGGCGGAATTCTAGTTTTTTGGCCGTAAAACGCAAAACAATGCGGAACTGCCATGGCGGGGCGGTGACTATGGTTCCTTAGGTCGTATTTGATAGAGAAAAAATATTTTAGGCGATCGGGGTCCGGCGGGACCGGAACCCGCTAGGAAGGCGTGGGCTATAGCACAAGAATATATGGGAATCGGGCGGAATTCTAGTTTTTTGGTCGTAAAACGCAAAACAACGAGGAACGGACATGGCGGGGCGGTGACTATGGTTCCTTAGTTTGTATTTGATGGCCCAGAATAATTTTAGGCGATCGAGGTCCGGGGGCCCGGACCTACTCGGAAGGCGTGGGCTATAGCATACGAAAATATGGTAATCGGGCAGAATTCTAGTTTTTTGGCCGTAAAATGCAAAACAACGAGGAACGGCCATGGCGGGGCGATGACTATGGTTCCTTAGGTCATATTTGATGGCCCTGAATAATTTTAGGCGATCGGGGTCCGGGGGCCCGGACCCACTCGGAAGGCATGGGCTATAGTTCACGAAAATATGGGAATCGAGCGAAATTCTAGTTTTTTGGCTGTAAAATGCAAAACAACGAGGAACGGCCAAGGTGGGGCGGTGACTATAGTTCTTTAGGATGTATTTGATGGCTCGGAAAAAGTTTAGGCGATCGGGGTATGGGGGGCCGGTCCCACTCGGAAGGCGTGGGCTATAACACATGAATATATGGGAATTGGGCAAAATTCTAGTTTTTTGGCCGTTAAATGCAAAACAACAAGGAACGGCCACGGCGGGGCGGTGACTATGGCTCCTAAGGTCGTATTTGATGGCTCGAAAAAAGTTTAGGCGATCGGGGTACGAGGGGCCCGGACCCACTCGGAAGGCATGGTCTATAGCACACGCTAATATGGGAATCGGGCGAAATTCTAGTTTTTTGGCCGTAAATGCAAAACAACGAGGAACGGCCATGGCTGGGTGGTGACTATGGTTCCTTAGGTCGTATTTGATAGCCCGAAATAATTTTAAGAGATCGGGGTATGGGTGGCCCGGAGCCACTCGGAAGGCGTGGGCTATAGCACACGAATATAAGGGAATTGGGTGGAATTCTAGTTTTTTGGCCGTAAAACGCAAAAAACGAGGATCGGTCATGGAGGGGCGGTGACTATGGTTCCTTCGGTTGTATTTGATATCCCGGAAATATTTTAGGCGATCGAGGTTCGGGGGGCCCGGAACCCACTAGGAAGGCGTGGGCTATAGCACACGAATATATGGGAATCTGGCGGAATTCTAGTTTTTTGGCCGTAAAATGCAAAATAAAGAGGAACGGCCATGGCGGGGCGGTAACTATGGTTCCTTAGGACGTATTTGATGGCCCAAAAAATTTTTTAGGCGATCGGGGTCCGGGGGAAGGCATGGGCTTAGCACACGAAAATATGGGAATCTTGCGGAATTCTAGTTTTTTGTCCGTAGAACGCAAAACAACAAGGAACGGCCATGGTGGGGCGGTGACTATGGTTCCTTAGGTCGTATTTGATGGCCCAGAATAATTTTAGGCGATCGAGGTCCGGGGGCCCAGACCCACTCGGAAGGCGTTGGCTATAGCACACGAATATATGGGAATCTGGCAGAATTCTAGTTTTTTGGCCGTAAAATACAAAATAAAGAGGAACGGCCATGGCGGGGCAGTGACTATGGTTCTTTAGCTCGTATTTGATAACCCCGAATAATTTTAGGCGATCGGGGTCCGGGGGCTCGAACCCACTCGGAAGGCAGGGGCTATAGCACACAAAAATATGGGAATCGGGCGAAATTCTAGTTTTTTTGCCGTAAATGCAAAAACACGAGGAACGGCCACGGCTGGGCGGTGACTATGGTTTCTTAGGTCGTATTTGATTGCCCGGAATAATTTTAGGCGATCGGGGTCCGGGTGGCCCAGACCCACTCGGAAGGTGTGGGCTATAGCACATAAACATATGGGAATTGGGCGGAATTCTACTTTTTTGGCAGTAAAATGCAAAAAACGAGGAACGGTCATGGAGGGGCGGTGACTATGGTTCCTTAGGTCGTATTTGATAGCCCGAAAATATTTTAGGCGATCGGGGTCCGGGGGCCCGGAACCCACTAGGAAGTCGTGGGCTATTAGCACACGAATATATGGGAATCAGGCGGAATTCTAGATTTTTGGCCGTAAAATGCAAAACAATGAGGAATGGCCATAGCGGGGCGGTGACTATGGTTCCTTAGGTTATATTTGATAGCCTGGAAAAATATTAGGCAATCAGGGATAGGGGGCTCGGACCCACTCGGAAGGCATGGGCTATAGTACACGAAAATATGGGAATCGGGCAAAATTTAAGTTTTTTGGCCGTAAAACGCATAACAACGAGGAAAGGCCATTGTTGGGCGGTGACTATGGTTCCTTAGTTCGTATTTGATGGCCTGAAATAATGTTAAGCAATCGGGGTTCGGGGGGCCCGGACCCACTAGGAAGGCGTGGGCAATATATAGTACACGAATATAGGGGAATCAAGCGGAATTCTAGTTTTTTGGCCGTAAAACGCAAAACAACGAGGAACGGCCGTGGCGGGGTGGTGACAATGGTTTCTTAGGTCGTATTTGATGGCCCAGAATAATTTTAGGTGTTAGGGGTCCGGGGGCCCGGGCCCACTCGCAAGGCATGGGCTAGCACACGAATATATGGGAATCGGGCGGAATTCTAGTTTTTTGGCCGTAAAATGCAAAAGAACAAGAAACGGCCATGGCGGGGCAGTGACTATGGTTCCTTAGCTCGTATTTGATGGCCCCGAATAATTTTAGGCGATCGGGGTCCGGGGGCTCGAACCCACTCGGAAGGCAGGGGCTATTGCACACGAAAATATGGGAATCGGGCAAAATTCTAGTTTTTTTGCCGTAAATGCAATACAATGAGGAACGGCCATGGCTGGGCGATGACTATGGTTCCTTAGGTCGTATTTGATTGCCCAGAATAATTTTAGGCGATTCGAAAGGCGTGGGGTATAGCACATGAATATATGGGAATTGGGCGGAATTCTAGTGTTTTGGCCGTTTAACGCAAAAAATGAGGAACGGTCATGGAGGGGCGGTGACTATGGTTCCTTAGGTCATATTTGATAGCCCGGAAATATTTTAGGTGATCGGGGTCCGGGGGCCCGGAACCCACTAGGAAGGCGTGGGCTATAGCACACGAATATATTATGGGAATAAGGCGAAATTCTATTTTATTACCGTAAAATGCAAATCAACGAGGAACGGCCATGGCGGGGTGGTGACTATGGTTCCTTAGGTCATATTTGATAGCCTGGAAAAATGTTAAGCAATCGGGGTTCGGGGGCTCAGACCCACTCGGAAGGCATGGGCTATAGCACACGAAAATATGGGAATCGGGCAAAATTCTAGTTTTTTGTTCGTAAAAAGCAAAACAATGAGGAACAGTCATGGCAGGGCGGTGACTATGGTTCCTTAGGTCGTATTTGATAGCCCGGAAAAATTTTACGCGATCGGGATTCGGGGGGCTCGGACCCACTAGGAAGGCGTGGGCTATATATAGCACACGAATATCGGGGAATCAGGCGGAATTCTAGTTTTTTGGCCGTAAAATGCAAAACAACGAGGAACGGCCATGGCGGGGAGGTAACTATGGTTCCTTAGTTCGTATTTGATGGCCTAGAATAATTTTAGGCGATCGGGGTCCGGGGGCCCGGACCTACTAGGAAGGCGTGGGCTATAGCACCCGGAAATATGGGAATCGGATGGAATTCTAGTTTTCTGGCCGTAAAACACAAAACAACGAGGAACGGCCATGGCAGGGCGATGACTATGGTTCCTTAGGTCGTATTTGATGGCCCTGAATAATTTTAGGCGACCGGGGTCCGGGGGCCCGGACCCACTCGAAAGGCATGGGCTATAGCACACGAATCTATGGGAATCGGGTGGAATTCTAGTTTTTTGGCCGTAAAACGCAAAACAACGAGGAACGGCCATGGCGGGTTGGTGACTATGGTTCCTTAGGTCGTTTTTGAAAGCCCCGAATAATTTTAGGCGATCGGGGTCTGGGGGCCCGGACCCACTCGGAAAGCATAGGCTATAGCACACGATAATATGGGAATCGAGCGAAATTCTAATTTTTTGGCCGTAAATGCAAAATAACGAGGAACGGCCATGGCTGGGCGGTGACTATGGTTCCTCAGGTCGTATATGATTGCCCGGAATAATTTTAGGCGATCGGGGTCCGGTGGCCCGGACCCACTCGGAAGGCATGTGATATAGCACACGAATATATGGGAATTGGGCGGAATTCTAGTTTTTTGGCCGTAAAATGCAAAAAACGAGGAACAATCATGGCGGGGCGGTGACTATGGTTCCTTAGGTCATATTTGATTGCCCGAAAATATTTTAGGCGATCAGGGTCCGGGGGTCTCGGAACCCACTAGGAAGGCATGGGCTATAGCAAACTAATATATGGGAATCGGGCGGAATTCTAGTTTTTTGGCCGTAAAACGCAAAACAACGAGGAACGGCCATGGCGGGGCGGTGACTATGGTTCCTTAGGTCGTATTTGATGGCCCCGAATAATTTTAGACGATCGGGGTCCGGGGGCCCGAACCCACTCGGAAGGCGTGGGCTATATAGCACACGAAAATATGGTAGGGAGGCAAAATTCTAGTTTTTTGGCGTAAAATGCAAAAGAACGAGGAACGGCCATGGCGGGGTGGTGACTATGGTTCCTCATCTCGTATTTGATGGCCCCGAATAATTTTAGGCGATCAGGGTCCGGGGGCTCGAACCCACCCGGAAGGCAGGGGCTATAGTACACGAAAATATGGGAATCAGGCGAAATTCTAGTTTTTTTGCCGTAAATGCAAAACAACGAGGAACAACCACGGCTGGGCGGTGACTATGGTTCCTTAGGTCGTATTAGATTGCCCGAAATAATTTTAGGCGATTAGGGTCCGGGTGGCCCGGACCCACTCGGAAGGCGTGGGCTATAGCACATGAATATTTGGGAATTGGGCAGAATTCTAGTTTTTTGGCCGTAAAATACAAAAAACAAGGAACGGTCATGGCGGGGCGGTGACTATGGTTCCTTAGGTCATATTTGATAGCTCGGAAATATTTTAGGTGATCGGGGTCCGGGGGTCCCGGAACCCACTAGGATGGCGTGGGCTATAGCACACGAATATATGGGAATCGGGCGGAATTCTTGTTTTTTGGCCGTAAAACGCAAAACAACGAGGAACGGCCATGGTGGGGCGGTGACTATGGTCCCTTAGGTCGTATTTGATGGCCCAGAATAATTTTAGGTGATCGGGGTCCGGGGGCCCGGACCCACTCGGAAGGCGTGGGCTATAGCACATTAATGTATGGGAATCAGGCGGAATTCTAGTTTTTTGGCCGTAAAACGGAAAAGAACGAGGAACGGCCATGGCGGGGCAGTGACTATGGTTCCTTAGCTCATATTTGATGGCCCCGAATAATTATATGCGATCGGGGTCCGGGGGCTCGAACCCACTCGGAAGGCAAGGGCTATAGCACACGAAAATATGTGAATCGGGCGAAATTCTATTTTTTTGCCGTAAATGCAAAACAACGAGGAACGGCCACGGCTAGGCGGTGACTTTGGTTCCTTAGGTCGTATTTGATTGCCCGGAATAACATTAGGCGATCAGCCCGGACCCACTAACAGCACACGAATATATGGGAATCAGGCGGAATTCTAGTTTTTTGGCCGTAAAACGCAAAAAAATGAGGAACGACCACGGCGGGGCGGTGACTATGGTTCCTTAGGTCATATTTGATGGCTCGAAAAAGGTTTAGGCGATCAGGGTCCGGGGGTCCCGGTCCCACTCGGAAGGCATGGGCTATAACACACGAATATATGGGAATCGGGCGGAATTCTAGTTTTTTGGCCGTAAAATGCAAAAAAAGAGGAACGACCATGGAGGGGCGGTGAATATGGTTCCTTAGGTCGTATTTGATGGCCTGGAAAAATGTTAGGCAATCCGGTTTTGGGGGACCCGGGCCCACTCATAAGGCGTGGGCTCTGCACACGAAAATATGGGAATCGGGTGGAATTCTAATTTTTTTGGTCGTAAAAAGCAAAACAACGAGGAACGTTCATGGAGGGGCGGTGACTATGGTTCCTTAGGTCGTATTTGATGGCTCCAAAAAAGTTTAGGCGATCGGGGTCCGGGGGTCCCGGTCCCACTCGGAAGGCGTGGGCTATAACACACGAATATATGGGAATCGGGCGAAATTCTAGTTTTTTGGCCGTAAAACGCAAAACAACGAAGAACGGCCAAGGAGGGGCGGTGAATATGGTTCCTTAGGTCGTATTTGATGGCCCGAAATAATTTTAGGCGATCGGGGTCAGGGGGCCCGGACCCATTCGGAAGGCGTGGGCTATAGCACACGAATATATGGGAATCGGGCGGAATTCTTATTTTTTGGCCGTAAAATGTAAAACAACGAGGAACGGCAATGGCGGGGCAGTGACTATGGTTCCTTAGATCGTATTTGATGGCCTGGAAAAATTTTAGGCAATCCGATTTCGGGGGACCCGGGCCCACTCGGACGGCGTGGGCTAGAGCACACAAAAATATGGGAATCGGGCAAAATTCTAGTTTTTTGGACGTCAAATGCAAAACAACGAGGAACGGCCCTGGCTGGGCGGTTACTATGGTTCCATTGGTCGTATTTGATGGTTCGGAAAAAGTTTAGGCGATCGGGGTACGGGGGGCCAGTCCCACTCGGAAGGCGTGGGCTATAGCACCCGAATATAGGGGAATCGGGCAGAATTCTAGTTTTTTGGCCGTAAAACGCAAAACAACGAGGAAAGGCCATGGCGGGGCGGTGACTATGGTTCCTTAGTTCGTATTTGATGGCCCTGAATAATTTTACGCGATCGGGGTCCGAGGGCCCAGACCCACTCGGAAGGCATGGGCGCACATGAAAATATGAGAATCGGGAGAAATTCTAGTTTTTTGGCCGTAAAATGCAAAACAATGAGGAACGGCCAAGGCTGGGCGGTGACTATGGTTCCTTAGGTCGTATTTGATGGCCCGAAATAATTTTAGGCGATCGGGGTCCGGGGGGCCCGGACTTACTCGGAAGGCATGGGGGCACACGAAAATATGGGAATCAGGCGAAATTCTAGTTTTTTGGCCGTAAAATGTAAAACAACGAGGAACGGCCACGACTCGACGATGACTATGGTTCCTTAGGTTGTATTTGGTGGCTCGGAAAAAGTTTAGGCGATCGGGGTACGGGGGCCCGATCCCACTCGGAAGGCGTGGGCTATAGCACACGAATATATGGGAATCAGGCGGAATTCTAGTTTTTTGGCCGTAAAATGCAAAACAACGAGGAACGGCCATGGAGGGGCGGTGACTATGGTTCCTTAGGTCATATTTGATGGCTTGGAATTATTTTAGGCAATCGAGGTCCGGGGGCCCGGACCCACTTAGAGGGCGTGGGTTTAGCACACGAAAATATGGAAATCGGGCGGAATTCTATTTTTTGGCCGTAAAACGCAAACCAATGAAGAACGGCCATAGCGGGGCGGTGACTATGGTTCCTTAGGTCGTATTTGATGGCCTAGAATAATTTTAGGCGATTGGGGTCCGGGGTCCCGGACCCATTCGGAAGGCGTGGGCTATAGCACACGAATATATGGGAATAGGGCGGTATTCTAGTTTTTTGGCCGTAAAATGCAAAACAACGAGGAATGGCTATGGCAGGGTGGTGACTATGGTTCCTTAAGTCGTATTTGATGGCCCCTAATAATTTTAGGCGATCGGGGTCCAGGGGCTCGGACTCACTTGGAAGGCATGGGCATACGAAAATAAGGGAATCAGGTGAAATTCTAGTTTTTGTGCCGTAAATTGCAAAACAACGAGGAACGACCACGGCGGGGCGATGACTATAGTTCCTTAGGTCTTATTTGATGGCTCAGAAAAAGTTTAGGCGATCGGGGTACGGGGGCCCGATCCCACTCGGAAGGCGTGGGCTATAGCACACGAATATATGGGCATCAGGCGGAATTCTAGTTTTTTGGCCGTAAAATGCAAAACAACGAGGAACGGCCATGGAGGGGCGGTGACTATGGTTCCTTTGGTCATATTTGATGGCCCCGAATAATTTTAGGCGATCAGGGTCCGGGGGCTCGGACCCACTCGGAAGGCATGGGCTATAGCACACGAAAATATAGGAATCTAGCGAAATTCTAGTTTTTTTGCCGTAAATTGCAAAACAACAAGGAACGGCCATGGCGGGGTGGTGACTATGGTTCCTTAGGTCGTATTTGATGGCCTGGATAATTTTTAGGCAATCCGGTTTCAGGGGAGCCGGGCCCACTCGGAAAGGGTGGGTTAGAGCACACGAAAATATGGGAATCGGGCGGAATTCTAGATTTTTGGTCGTAAAAAGCAAAGAAATAAGGAACGGTCATGGCGGGGTGGTGAATATGGTTCCATATATCGTATTGGATAGCCTGGAAAAATTTTAGGCAATTCGGTTTCAGGGGACCCGGGCCCACTCGGAAGGCGTGGGCTAGAGCACATGAAAATATGGGAATCGGGTAGAATTTTATTTTTTTTGGTCGTAAAAAGAAAAACAACGAGGAGCGGTAATGGCGGGGCGGTGACTATGGATCCTTCAGTCATATTTGATGGCCCAAATAAATTTTAGGCGATCGGGGTCTGAGGGGCCCAGACCCACTCGGAAGGTGTGGGCTAGAGCACTCGAAAATATGGGAATCAGGCGGAATTCTTGTTTTTTGGTCGTAAAAGCAAAACAACGAGGAAAGGTCATGGTGGGGTGTTGACTATGGTTCCTTAGGTCGTATTTGATAGCCCGGAATAATTTTAGGCGATCGGGGTCCGGGAGCCCGGACCCATTCGGAAGGCATGGGCTATAGCACACGAAAATATGGGAATCAGGCGAAATTCTAGTTTTTTGGCCGTAAAATGCAAAACAACGTGGAACGGCCATGGCGGGGCGGTGACTATGGTTACTTATGTCATATTTGATGGCCCAGAATAATTTTAGGCGATCAGGGTCCGGGGGGCCCGGACCCACTTGGAAGGCGTGGGCTATAGCACACGAATATATGGGAATCGAGCGGAATTCTAATCTTTTGGTCGTAAAAAGCAAAACAACGAGGAACGGTCATGGCGAGGCGGTGAATATGGTTCCTTAGGTCGTATTTGATGGCGTGGAAAAATTTTAGGCAATCCGGTTTTGGGGGACCAGGGCCCACTCGGAAGGCGTGGGCTAGATAACACGAAAATATGGAAATCGGGCGGAATTCTAGTATTCTGGTCGTAAAAAGCAAAATAACGAGGAACGGTCATGTCAGGGCGATGACTATGGATCCTTCGGTCGTATTTGATGGCCCAAATAAATTTTAGGTGATCAGGGTCCAGGCCGTAAGGTGTCGACTAGAGCACACGAAAATATGGGAATCAAGCGGAATTCTTGTTTTTTGGTCGTAAAAAGCAAAACAACGAGGAACGGTCTTGGCGGGGGCGGTGACTATAGTTCCATAGGTCATATTTGATGGCCCCGAATAATTTTAGGCAATTGGGGTCCGGTGGCCCGGACCCACTCGGAAGGCATGTGCATAGCACATGAAAATATGGGAATCGGGCGAAATTCTAGTTTTTTGGCCGTAAAATGCAAAAGAACGAGGAACGGCCACGGCGAGGCGGTGACTATGGTTCCTTAGGTCGTATTTGATGGCCCGGAATAATTTTAGTCGATCGGGGTAAGGGGGCTCGGACCCACTAGGAAGGCGTGGGCTATATCACACGAATATATGGGAATCGGGCGGAATTCTAGTTTTTTGGTTGTAAAACGCAAAACCACGAGTAACGGCCATGGCGGGGTGGTGACTATGGTTCCTTAGGTCATATTTGATGGCCCAGAATAATTTTAGGCGATCGGGGTCCGGGGGCCCGGACCAACTCGGAAGGCGTGGGCTATAGCACACGAAAATATGGTAATTAGGCAGAATTCTAGTTTTTTGGCCGTAAAACGCAAAACAACGAGGAACGACCATGGAGTGGCGGTGACTATGGTTCCTTCGGTCGTATTTGATGGCCCCGAATAATTTTAGGCGATCGGGGTCTAGGGGCCCGGACCCACACGGAAGTCATGGGCTATAGCACACGAAAATATTGGAATCGGGCGAAATTCTAGTTTTTTGGCCGTAAAAAGGATACAAATGAGGAACGGTCATGGCGGGGCGGTGACTATGGTTCCTTAGGTCATAGTTGATGGCCCAAAGAAATTTTAGGTGATTGGGGTCTGGGGGGCCGGACCCACTTGGAAGGCGTGGGCTATAGCCCATGCCTTCCGAGTGGGTCCGGGCTCCAGGACCCCGATCGCCTAAAATTATTCAAGGCCATCAAATACGACCTAAGGAACCATTGTCACTACCCCGCCATGGCCGTTGCTCGTTGTTTTGCATTTTAAAGCCAAAAAACTAGAATTCCGCCCGATTCCCATATTTTCGTGTGCTATAGCCCACGCCTTCCTAGTGGGTCCGGGCACCGGTCCCCGATCGCCTAAAATATTTATGGGCTATCAAATACGACCTAAGGAACCATGGTTGTTCCTCGTTGTTTTGTGTTTCACGGCCAAAACACTTGAATTCCGCCCGATTCCCATATTTTCGTGTGCTATAGCCCATGCCTTCCGAGTGGGTCCGGGCTCCCGGACCCTGATCGCCTAAAATTATTCGGGGCCATCAAATACGACCTAAGGAAACATGGTTGTTCCTCGTTGTTTTGCGTTTTACGGCCAGAACACTAGAATTTCGCCCGATTCTCATATTTTCGTGTGCTATAGCCCATGCCTTCCGAGTGGGTCCGGGCTCCCGGACCCCAATCGCCTAAAATTATTTGGGGCCATCAAATACGACCTAAGGAACCATAGTCACTACCCCGCCATGGCCGTTCCTCGTTGTTTTGCATTTTAAAGCCAAAAAACTAGAATTCCGCCCGATTCCCATATTTTCGTGTGCTATAGCCCACGCCATCAGAGTGGGTCCATGCCCCCGGACCCCGATCGCTTAAAATTATTCTGGGCCATCAAATACGACCTAAGGAACCATAGTCACCTCCCAGTCGTGGTCGTTCGACGTCGTTTTGCATTTTACGGCAAAAAAACTAGAATTTCGCCTGATTCCCATATTTTCGTGTGCTATAGCCTATGCCTTCCGAGTGGGTCCGGGCTCCCGCACCCCGATCGCCTAAAATTATTCGGGGCCATCAAATATGACCTAAGGTACCATAGTCACTACCCCGCCATGGCCGTTCCTCGTTGTTTTGCATTTTAAAGCCAAAAAACTAGAATTCCGCCCGATTCCCATATATTCATGTGCTATTGCCCACACCATCCGAGTGGGATCGGGCCCCCTGTACCCCGATTACCTAAACTTTTTCCGAGCCATCAAATACGACCTAAGGAACCATAGTCACCGCCAGCCGTGGCCGTTCCTCGTTGTTTTGCATTTTGCGGCAACAAAACTAGAATTTTGCCCAATTCCCAAATTTTCGTGTGCTATAACCCATGCCTTCCAAGTGGGTCCGGCCCCCCGGACCACAATCGCCTAAAATTATTCGAGGCCATCAAATACGACCTAAGGAACCATAGTCACCGTCCTGCCATGGCCGTTCCTCGTTGTTTTGCGTTTTAGGGCCAAAAAACTAGAAATTTCGCCGGATTCCCATATTTTCGTGTGCTATAGCCCACGCATTCCTAGTGGGTCCGGGCCACCGGACCCTGATCGCCTAAAATATTTCCGGGCTATCAAATACGACCTAAGGAACCATGGCTGTTCCTCGTTGTTTTGCGTTTTACGGCCAAAACACTAGAATTCCGCCGGATTCCCATATTTTCGTGTGCTATAGCCCATGCCTTCCGAGTGGGTCCGGGCTCCTGGACCCCGATCGCCTAAAATTATTCGGGGCCATCAAATACGACCTAAGGAACCATGGCTGTTCCTCGTTGTTTTGCGTTTTACGGCCAAAACACTAGAATTTCGCCTGATTCCCATATTTTCGTGTGCTATAACCCATGCCTTTCGAGTGGGTCCGGGCTCCCGGACCCCGATCGCCTAAAATTATTCGGGGCCATCAAATACGACCTAAGGAACCATAGTCACTACCCCGCCATGGCCGTTCCTCGTTGTTTTGCATTTTAAAGCCATAAAACTAGAATTCCGCCTAATTCTCATATTTTCGTGTGCTAAGCCCACGCCTTCAGAGTGGGTCCGTGCCCCCAGACCCAGATCACCTAAAATTATTCTGGGCCATCAAATATGACCTAAGGAACCATAGTCACCTCCCAGTGGTGGTCGTTCCTCGTTGTTTTGCATTTTACGGCAAAAAAACTAGAATTTCGCCCGATTCCCATATTTTCGTGTGCTATAGCCCATGCCTTCCGAGTGGGTCCGGGCTCCCAGACACCGATCGCCTAAAATTATTCGGGGCCATCAAATACGACCTAAGGAACCATAGTCACTACCCCACCATGGCCGTTCCTCGTTGTTTTGCATTTTAAAGCCAAAAAACTAGAATTCCGCCCGATTCCCATATTTTCGTGTGCTATAGCCCACGCCTTCCTAGTGGGTCCGGGCCACCGGACCCCGATAGCCTAAAATATTTTCGGGCTATCAAATACGACCTAAGGAACCACGGCCGTTCCTCGTTGTTTTGCGTTTTACGGCCAAAACACTAGAATTCCGCCCGATTCCCATATTTTCGTGTGTTATAGCCCATGCCTTCCGAGTGGGTCCGGGCTCCCGGACCCCGATCGCCTAAAATTATTCGGGGCCATCAAATACGACCTAAGGAACCATGGCTGTTCCTCGTTGTTTTGCGTTTTACGGCCAAAACACTAGAATTTCGCCCGATTCCCATATTTTCGTGTGCTTATAGCCCATGCCTTCCGAGTGGGTCTGGGCTCCCAGACCCCGATCGCCTAAAATTATTCGGGGCCATCAAATACGACCTAAGGAACCATAGTCACCTCCCAGTCGTGGTCGTTCCTCGTTGTTTCGCATTTTACGGCAAAAAAACTAGAATTTTGCCCGATTCCCATACTTTCGTGTGCTATAGCCCATGCCTTACGAGTGGGTCCGGGCTCCCGAACCCCGATCGCCTAAAATTATTCGGGGCCATCAAATACGACCTAAGGAACCATAGTCACTACCCCGCCATGGCCGTTCCTCGTTGTTTTTCATTTTAAAGCTAAAAAACTAGAATTCCGCCCGATTCCCATATTTTCGTGTGCTATAGCCCACTACCGGATCGCCTAAAATATTTTCGGGCTATCAAATACGACCTAAGGAACCATGGATGTTCCTCGTTGTTTTGCGTTTTACGGCCAAAACACTTGAATTCCGCCTGATTCCCATATTTTCGTGTGCTATAGCCCATGCCTTCCGAGTGGGTCCGGGCTCCCAGACACCGATCGCCTAAAATTATTCGGGGCCATCAAATACGACCTAAGGAACCATAGTCACTACCCCGCCATGGCCGTTCCTCATTGTTTTGCATTTTAAAGCCAAAAAACTAGAATTCCGCCCGATTCCCATATTTTCGTGTGCTATAGCCCACGCCTTCCTAGTGGGTCCGGGCCACCGGACCCCGATCGCCTAAAATATTTTCGGGCTATCAAATACGACCTAAGGAACCACGGCTGTTCCTCGTTGTTTTGCGTTTTACGGCCAAAACACTAGAATTCCGCCCGATTCCCATATTTTCGTGTGCTATAGCCCATGCCTTCCGAGTGGGTCCGGGCTCCCGGACCCCGATCGCCTAAAATTATTCGGGGCCATCAAATACGACCTAAGGAACCATGGCTGTTACTCGTTGTTTTGCATTTTACGGCCAAAACACTAGAATTTCGCCCGATTCCCATATTTTCGTGTGCTTATAGCCCATGCCTTCCGAGTGGGTCCGGGCTCCCAGACACCGATCGCCTAAAATTATTCGGGGCCATCAAATACGACCTAAGGAACCATAGTCACTACCCCGCCATGGCCGTTCCTCATTGTTTTGCATTTTAAAGCCAAAAAACTAGAATTCCGCCCGATTCCCATATTTTCGTGTGCTATAGCCCACGCCTTCCTAGTGGGTCCGGGCCACCGGACCCCGATCGCCTAAAATATTTTTGGGCTATCAAATACGACCTAAGGAACCACGGCTGTTCCTCGTTGTTTTGCGTTTTACGGCCAAAACACTAGAATTCCGCCCGATTCCCATATTTTCGTGTGCTATAGCCCATGCCTTCCGAGTGGGTCCGGGCTCCCGGACCCCGATCGCCTAAAATTATTCGGGGCCATCAAATACGACCTAAGGAACCATGGCTGTTCCTCATTGTTTTGCGTTTTACGGCCAAAACACTAGAATTTCGCCCGATTCCCATATTTTCGTGTGCTTATAGCCCATGCCTTCCGAGTGGGTCCGGGCTCCCGGACCCCGATCGCCTAAAATTATTCGGGGCCATCAAATATGACCTAAGGAACCATAGTCACCTCCCAGTCGTGGTCGTTCCTCGTTGTTTCGCATTTTACGGCAAAAAAACTAGAATTTTGCCCGATTCCCATACTTTCGTGTGCTATAGCCCATGCCTTACGAGTGGGTCCGGGCTCCCGAACCCCGATCGCCTAAAATTATTCGGGGCCATCAAATATGACCTAAGGAACCATAGTCACTACCCCGCCATGGCCGTTCCTCGTTGTTTTTCATTTTAAAGCCAAAAAACTAGAATTCCGCCCGATTCCCATATTTTCGTGTGCTATAGCCCACTACCGGATCGCCTAAAATATTTTCGGGCTATCAAATACGAACTAAGGAACCATGGCTGTTCCTCGTTGTTTTGCGTTTTACGGCCAAAACACTTGAATTCCGCCTGATTCCCATATTTTCGTGTGCTATAGCTCATGCCTTCCGAGTGGGTCCGGGCTCCCGGATCCCGATCGCCTAAAATTATTCGGGGCCATCAAATACGACCTAAGGAACCATGGCTGTTCCTCGTTGTTTTGCGTTTTACGGCCAAAACACTTGAATTCCGCCCGATTCCCATATTTTCGTGTGCTATAGCCCATACCTTCCGAGTGGGTCCGGGCTCCCGGACCCCGATCGCCTAAAATTATTCGGGGCCATCAAATACGACCTAAGGAAACATGGTTGTTCCTCGTTGTTTTGCGTTTTACGGCCAAAACACTAAAATTTCGCCCGATTCTCATATTTTCATGTGCTATAGCCCATGCCTTCCGAGTGGGTCCGGGCTCCCGGACCCCGATCGCCTAAAATTATTCGGGGCCATCAAATACGACCTAAGGAACCATAGTCACTACCCCGCCATGGCCGTTCCTCGTTGTTTTGCATTTTAAAGCCAAAAAACTAGAATTCCGCCCGATTCCCATATATTCATGCGCTATAGCCCACACCATCCGAGTGGGATCGGGCCCCCTGTACCCCGATTACCTAAACTTTTTTCGAGCCATCAAATACGACCTAAGGAACCATAGTCACCGCCAGCCGTGGCCGTTCCTCGTTGTTTTGCATTTTGCGGCAAAAAAACTAGAATTTCGCCCGATTCCCAAATTTTCGTGTGCTATAACCCATGCCTTCCAAGTGGGTCCGGCCCCCCGGACCACAATCGCCTAAAATTATTCGAGGCCATCAAATACGACCTAAGGAACCATAGTCACCGCCCCGCCATGGCCGTTCCTCGTTGTTTTGCGTTTTAGGGCCAAAAAACTAGAAATTTTGCCCGATTCCCATATTTTCGTGTGCTATAGCCCACGCCTTCCTAGTGGGTCTGGGCCACCGGACCCTGATCGCCTAAAATATTTCCGGGCTATCAAATACGACCAAAGGAACCAAAACACTAGAATTCCGCCGGATTCCCATATTTTCGTGTGCTATAGCCCATGCGTTCCGAGTGGGTCCGGGCTCCCGGACCCCGATCGCCTAAAATTATTCGGGGCCATCAAATACGACCTAAGGAACCATGGCTGTTCCTCGTTGTTTTGCGTTTTACGGCCAAAACACTAGAATTTCGCCCGATTCCCATATTTTCGTGTTCTATAGCCCATGCCTTCCGAGTGGGTCCGGGCTCCCGGACCCCGATCGCCTAAAATTATTCGGGGCCATCAAATACGACCTAAGGAACCATAGTCACTACCCCGCCATGGCCGTTCCTCGTTGTTTGGCATTTTAAAGCCATAAAACTAGAATTCCGCCTGATTCCCATATTTTCGTGTGCTAAGCCCATGCCTTCAGAGTGGGTCCGTGCCCCCAGACCTAGATCGCAAAATTATTCTGGGCCATCAAATAAGACCTAAGGAACCATAGTCACCTCCCAGTGGTGGTCGTTCCTCGTTGTTTTCCATTTTACGGCAAAAAAACTAGAATTTCGCCCGATTCCCATATTTTCGTGTGCTATAGCCCATGCCTTCCGAGTGGGTCCGGGCTCCCAGACACCGATCGCCAAAAATTATTCGGGGCCATCACATACGACCTAAGGAACCATAGTCACTACCCCGCCATGGCCGTTCCTCGTTGTTTTGCATTTTAAAGCCAAAAAACTAGAATTCCGCCCGATTCCCATATTTTCGTGTGCTATAGCCCACGCCTTCCTAGTGGGTCCAGGCCACCGGACCCCGATCACCTAAAATATTTTCGGGCTATCAAATGCGACCTAAGGAACCATTGTTGTTCCTCGTTGTTTTGCGTTTTACGGCCAAAACACTAGAATTCCGCCCGATTCCCATATTTTCGTGTGCTATAGCCCATGCCTTCCAAGTGGGTCCGGGCTCCCGGACCCCGATCGCCTAAAATTTTTTGGGGCCATCAAATACGACCTAAGGAACCATGGCTGTTCCTCGTTGTTTTGCGTTTTACGGCCAAAATACTGGAATTTCGCCCGATTCCCATATTTTCGTGTGCTTATAGCCCATGCCTTCCGAGTGGGTCCGGGCTCCCGGGCCCCGATCGCCTAAAATTATTCGGGGCCATCAAATACGACCTAAGGAACCATAGTCACCTCCCAGTCGTGGTCGTTCCTCGTTGTTTGGCATTTTACGGCAAAAAAACTAGAATTTTGCCCGATTCCCATATTTTCGTGTGCTATAGCCCATGCCTTCCGAGTGGGTCTGGGCTCCCGAACCCCGATCGCCTAAAATTATTCGGGGCCATCAAATACGACCTAAGGAACCATAGTCACTACCCTTCCATGGCCGTTCCTCGTTGTTTTGCATTTTAAAGCCAAAAAACTAGAATTCCGCCCGATTCCCATATTTTCGTGTGCTATAGCCCATGCCTTCCGAGTGGGTCCGGGCTCCCAGACCCAGATCGCCTGAAATTATTCGGGGCCATCAAATACGACCTAAGGAACCATAGTCACTGCCCCGCAATGGCCGTTCTTCGTTTTTTTGCATTTTACAGCCAAAAAACTAGAATTTCGCCCGATTCCCATATTTTCATGTGCTATAGCCCAGGCCTTCCTAGTGGGTCCGGGCCACCGGACCCCGATCGCCTAAAATATTTTTGGGCTATCAAATACGACCTAAGGAACCATAGTCACCGCCCCTCTATGGCCGTTCCTCGTTATTTTGCGTTTTACGGCCAAAAAACTAGAATTTCACCCAAGTCCCATATTTTCGTGTGCTATAGCCCACGCCTTTCGAGTGGAACCGGGCCCCCCGTACCCCGATCGACTAAACTTTTTTCGAGCCATCAAATACGACCTAAGGAACCATAGTCACCGCTCTGCCGTGGACGTTCCTCGTTGTTTTGCATTTTACGGCCAAAAAACTAGAATTTTGCCCGATTCCCATATTTTCATGAGCATATAGCCCATGCCTTCCGAGTGGATTCTAGCTCCCGGACCCCGATAGCATAAAATTTTTCGGGGCCATCAAATACAACCTAAGGAACCATAGTCACCGCCCCGCCATGGCCATTCCTCGTTGTTTTGCGTTTTATGGCCAAAACACTAGAATTCTACATGATTCCCATATTTTCGTGTGCTATAGCCCACGCCTTCCGAGTGGCTCCGTGCCCCCGGACCCCGATCGCCTAAAAATATTCCGGGCCATCAAATACGACCTAAGGAACCATAGTCACCACCTAGTCGTGGCCGTTCCTCGTTGTTTTACATTTTACGGTAAAAAAACTAGAATTTCGCCCGATTCCCATATTTTCGTGTGCTATAGCCCATGCCTTCCGAGTGGGTCCGGGCTCCCGGACCCCGATCGCCTCAAATTATTCGGGGGCATCAAATACAACCTAAGGAACCATAGTCACCGCCCAGCCATGGCAGTTCCTCGTTTGTTTTGCGTTTTACGGCCAAAAAACTAGAATTCCTCCCGATTCCCATATTTTCGTGTGCTATTGCCCACGCCTTCAGAGTGGGTCCGTGCCCCTGGACCCCGATCGCCTAAAATTATTCTGGGCCATCAAATACAACCTAAGGAACCATAGTCACCTCCCATTCATGGTCGTTCCTCGTTGTTTTGCATTTACGGCAAAAACACTAGAATTTCGCCCGATTCCCATATTTTTGTGTGCAATAGCCCATGCCTTCCGAGTGGGTCCGGGCTCCCGGACCCCGATCGCCTAAAATTATTCGGGGCCATCACATACGACCTAAGGAACCATACTCACTACCCCGCCATGGCCGTTCCTCGTTGTTTTGCATTTTAAAGCCAAAAAACTAGAATTCCGCCCGATTCCCATATTTTCGTGTGCTATAGCCCACGCCTTCCTAGTGGGTCCAGGCCACCGGACCCCGATCGCCTAAAATATTTTCGGGCTATCAAATGCGACCTAAGGAACCATGGTTGTTCCTCGTTGTTTTGCGTTTTACGGCCAAAACACTAGAATTCCGCCCGATTCCCATATTTTCGTGTGCTATAGCCCATGCCTTCCTAGTGGGTCCGGGCTCCCGGACCCCGATCGCCTAAAATTTTTTGGGGCCATCAAATACGACCTAAGGAACCATGGCTGTTCCTCGTTGTTTTGCGTTTTACGGCCAAAATACTGGAATTTCGCCCGATTCCCATATTTTCTTGTGCTTATAGCCCATGCCTTCCGAGTGGGTCCGGGCTCCCGGGCCCCGATCGCCTAAAATTATTCGGGGCCATCAAATACGACCTAAGGAACCATAGTCACCTCCCAGTCGTGGTCGTTCCTCGTTGTTTGGCATTTTACGGCAAAAAAACTAGAATTTTGCCCGATTCCCATATTTTCGTGTGCTATAGCCCATGCCTTCCGAGTGGGTCTGGGCTCCCGAACCCCGATCGCCTAAAATTATTCGGGGCCATCAAATACGACCTAAGGAACCATAGTCACTACCCTTCCATGGCCGTTCCTCGTTGTTTTGCATTTTAAAGCCAAAAAACTAGAATTCCGCCCGATTCCCATATTTTCGTGTGCTATAGCCCATGCCTTCCGAGTGGGTCCGGGCTCCCAGACCCAGATCGCCTGAAATTATTCGGGGCCATCAAATACGACCTAAGGAACCATAGTCACTGCCCCGCCATGGCCGTTCTTCGTTTTTTTGCATTTTACAGCCAAAAAACTAGAATTTCGCCCGATTCCCATATTTTCATGTGCTATAGCCCAGGCCTTCCTAGTGGGTCCGGGCCACCGGACCCCGATCGCCTAAAATATTTTTGGGCTATCAAATACGACCTAAGGAACCATAGTCACCGCCCCTCTATGGCCGTTCCTCGTTATTTTGCGTTTTACGGCCAAAAAACTAGAATTTCACCCAAGTCCCATATTTTCGTGTGCTATAGCCCACGCCTTTCGAGTGGAACCGGGCCCCCCGTACCCCGATCGACTAAACTTTTTTCGAGCCATCAAATACGACCTAAGGAACCATAGTCACCGCTCTGCCGTGGACGTTCCTCGTTGTTTTGCATTTTACGGCCAAAAAACTAGAATTTTGCCCGATTCCCATATTTTCATGAGCATATAGCCCATGCCTTCCGAGTGGATTCTAGCTCCCGGACCCCGATAGCATAAAATTTTTCGGGGCCATCAAATACAACCTAAGGAACCATAGTCACCGCCCCGCCATGGCCATTCCTCGTTGTTTTGCGTTTTATGGCCAAAACACTAGAATTCTACATGATTCCCATATTTTCGTGTGCTATAGCCCACGCCTTCCGAGTGGCTCCGTGCCCCCGGACCCCGATCGCCTAAAAATATTCCGGGCCATCAAATACGACCTAAGGAACCATAGTCACCACCTAGTCGTGGCCGTTCCTCGTTGTTTTACATTTTACGGTAAAAAAACTAGAATTTCGCCCGATTCCCATATTTTCGTGTGCTATAGCCCATGCCTTCCGAGTGGGTCCGGGCTCCCGGACCCCGATCGCCTCAAATTATTCGGGGGCATCAAATACAACCTAAGGAACCATAGTCACCGCCCAGCCATGGCAGTTCCTCGTTTGTTTTGCGTTTTACGGCCAAAAAACTAGAATTCCTCCCGATTCCCATATTTTCGTGTGCTATTGCCCACGCCTTCAGAGTGGGTCCGTGCCCCTGGACCCCGATCGCCTAAAATTATTCTGGGCCATCAAATACAACCTAAGGAACCATAGTCACCTCCCATTCATGGTCGTTCCTCGTTGTTTTGCATTTACGGCAAAAACACTAGAATTTCGCCCGATTCCCATATTTTTGTGTGCAATAGCCCATGCCTTCCGAGTGGGTCCGGGCTCCCGGACCCCGATCGCCTAAAATTATTCGGGGCCATCACATACGACCTAAGGAACCATAGTCACTACCCCGCCATGGCCGTTCCTCGTTGTTTTGCATTTTAAAGCCAAAAAACTAGAATTCCGCCCGATTCCCATATTTTCGTGTGCTATAGCCCACGCCTTCCTAGTGGGTCCAGGCCACCGGACCCCGATCGCCTAAAATATTTTCGGGCTATCAAATGCGACCTAAGGAACCATGGTTGTTCCTCGTTGTTTTGCGTTTTACGGCCAAAACACTAGAATTCCGCCCGATTCCCATATTTTCGTGTGCTATAGCCCATGCCTTCCGAGTGGGTCCGGGCTCCCGGACCCCGATCGCCTAAAATTATTCGGGGCCATCAAATACGACCTAAGGAACCATGGCTGTTCCTCGTTGTTTTGCGTTTTACGGCCAAAACACTAGAATTTCGCCTGATTCCCATATTTTCTTGTGCTATAGCCCATGCCTTCCGAGTGGGTCCGGGCTCCCGGACCCCGATCGCCTAAAATTATTCGGGGCCATCAAATACGACCTAAGGAATCATAGTCACTACCCCGCCATGGCCGTTCCTCGTTGTTTTGCATTTTAAAGCCAAAAAACTAGAATTCCGCCCGATTCCCATATTTTCGTGTGCTATAGCCCATGCCTTCCGAGTGGGTCCGGGCTCCCAGACCCCGATCGCCTAAAATTATTCGGGGCCATAAAATACGACCTAATGAACCATAGTCACAGCCCCGCCATGGCCGTTCCTCGTTCTTTTGCATTTTACGGCCAAAACACTAGAATTCCGCCCGATTCCCATATATTCTTGTGCTATATCCCACGCCTTCCGAGTGGGACCGGGCCCCCGTACCCCGATCGACTAAACTTTTTCCGAGCTATCAAATACGACCTAAGGAACCATAGTCACTGCTCCGCCGTGGCCATTCCTCGTTGTTTTACATTTTACGGCCAAAAATCTAGAAGTTCGCCCGATTCCCATATTTTCGTGAGCTATAGCCCATGCCTTCCGAGTGGGTCCGGGCTCCCAGACCCTGATCGCCTAAAATTTTTTGGGGCCATCAAATACAACCTAAGGAACCATAGTCACTGCCCCGCCATGGCCGTTCTTCGTTGTTTTGCATTTTACAGCCAAAAAACTAGAATTTCGCCCGATTCCCATATTTTCGTGTGCTATAGCCCACGCCTTCCTGGCCCGGACCCCGATCGCCTAAAATATTTCCGGGCTATTAAATACGACCTAAGGAACCATAGTCACCGCCTCTCTATGGCCGTTCCTCGTTAATTTGCGTTTTACGGCCAAAAAACTAGAATTTCGCCCAAGTCCCATATTTTCGTGTGCTATAGCCCACGCCTTCCGAGTGGAACCGGGCCCCCCGTACCCCGATCGACTAAACCTTTTTCGAGCCATCAAATACGACCTAAGGAACCATAGTCACCGCTCTGCCGTGGACGTTCCTCGTTGTTTTGCATTTTACAGCCAAAAAACTAGAATTTTGCCCGATTCCCATATTTTCTTGAGCATATAGCCCATGCCTTCCGAGTGGGTTCTAGCTCCCGGACCCCGATAGCATAAAACTTTTCGGGGCCATCAAATACAACCTAAGGAACCATAGTCACCGCCCCGCCATGGCCATTCCTCGTTGTTTTGCGTTTTATGGCCAAAACACTAGAATTCTACATGATTCCCATATTTTCGTGTGCTATAGCCCACGCCTTCCGAGTGGCTCCGTGCCCCCGGACCTTGATCACCTAAAATTATTCCAGGCCATCAAATACGACCTAAGGAACCATAGTCACCACCTAGTCGTGGCCGTTCCTCGTTGTTTTACATTTTACGGTAAAAAAACTAGAATTTCGCCCGATTCCCATATTTTCGTGTGCTATAGCCCATGCCTTCCGAGTGGGTCCGGGCTCCCGGACCCCGATCGCCTCAAATTATTCGGGGGCATCAAATACAACCTAAGGAACCATAGTCACCGCCCAGCCATGGCAGTTCCTCTTTTGTTTTGCGTTTTACGGCCAAAAAACTAGAATTCCTCCCGATTCCCATATTTTCGTGTGCTATTGCCCACGCCTTCAGAGTGGGTCCGTGCCCCTGGACCCCGATCGCCTAAAATTATTCTGGGCCATCAAATACAACCTAAGGAACCATAGTCACCTCCCATTCGTGGTCTTTCCTCGTTGATTTGCATTTTACGGCAAATAAACTAGAATTTCACCCGATTCCCATATTTTTGTGTGCTATAGCCCATGCCTTCCGAGTGGGTCCGGGCTCCCGGATCCCGATCGCCTAAAATTATTCGGGGCCATCAAATACGACCTAAGGAACTACAGTTACCGCCCCACCATGGTCGTTCCTCATTGTTTTGCATTTTACGGCCAAAACACTAGAATTCCGCCCGATTCCCATATATTCGTGTGCAATATCCGACGCCTTCCGAGTGGGACCGGGCCCCCTGTGCCCTGATCGACTAAACTTTTTCCGAGCTATCAAATACGACCTAAGGAACCATAGTCACCGCTCTGCCGTGGGCGTTCCTCATTGTTTTGCATTTTACGGCCAAAAAACTAGAATTTCGCCCGATTCCCATATTTTCGTGAGCTATAGCCCATGCCTTCCGAGTGGGTCCGGGCTCCCGGACCCTGATCGCCTAAAATTATTCGAGGCCATAAAATATAACCTAAGGAACCATAGTAACTACCCCGCCATGGCCGTTCCTCGTTGTTTTGCATTTTAAAGCCAAAAAACTAGAATTCCGCCTGATTCCCATATTTTCGTGTGCTATAGCCCACGCATTCCTAGTGGGTCCGGGCCACCGGACCCCGATCGCCTAAAATATTTCTGGGCTATCAAATATGACCTAAGAAACCATAGTCACCGCCCCTCCATGGCCGTTCCTCATTATTTTTTCGTTTTACGGCCAAAAAACTACAATTTCGCCCAATTCCCATATTTTCGTGTGCTATAGCCCATCCCTTCCGTGTGGGTCCGGGCTCCCAGACCCCGATCGCCTAAAATTATTCGGGGCCATCAAATATGACCTAAGGAACCATAGTCACCGCCCCGATATGGCCGTTCCTCGTTGTTTTGCATTTTACGGCCAAAACACTAGAATTCTGCCCGATTCCCAAATATTCGTGTGCTATAGCCCACGCCTTCCGAGTAGGACCGGGCCCCCCGTACCCCGATCGACTAAACTTTTTCTGAGCCATCAAATAAGACCTAAGGAACCATAGTCACCGCCCTGTCGTGGCCATTCCTCGTTGTTTTGCATTTTACGGCAAAAAAACTAGAATTTCGCCCGATTCCCATATTTTCGTGTGCTATAGCCCATGCCTTCCGAGTGGTTCCGGGCTCCCGGACCCCGATCTCCTTAAATTACTCGTGGCCATAAAATATGACCTAAGGAACTACAGTCACCGCCCCACCATGGCCGTTCCTCATTGTTTTACGTTTTACGGCCAAAAAACTAGAATTCCTCCCGATTCCCATATTTTCTTGTGCTATTGCCCACACCTTCAGAGTGGGTCCGTGCCCCCAGACCCCGATCGCCTAAAATTATTCTAGGCCATCCAATACGACCTAAGGAACCATAGTCACCTCCCAATCGAGGTCGTTCCCCGTTGTTTTGCATTTTACGGCAAAAAAACTAGAATTTCGCCCGATTCCCATATTTTCGTGTGCTATAGCCCATGCCTTCCGAGTGGGTCCGGGCTCCCGAACCCCGATCGCCTAAAATTATTAGGGGCCATCAAATACGACCTATGGAACCATAGTCACTACCCCGCCATGGCCGTTCCTCGTTGTTTTGCATTTTAAAGCCAAAAAACTAGAATTCCGCTCGATTCCCATATTTTCGTGTGCTATAGCCCACGCCTTCCTAGTGGGTCCGGGCCACCGGACCCCGATCGCCTAAAATATTTTCGGGCTATCAAATACGACCTAAGGAACCATGGCTGTTCCTCGTTGTTTTGCGTTTTACGCCCAAAAGACTTGAATTCGCCCGATTCCCATATTTTCGTGTGCTATAGCCCATGCCTTCCGAGTGGGTCCGGGCTCCCGGACCCCGATCGCCTAAAATTATTCGGGGCCATCAAATACGACCTAAGGAAACATGGTTGTTCCTCGTTGTTTTGCATTTTACAGCCTAAACACTAAAATTTAGCCCGATTCCTATATTTTCGTGTGCTATAGCCCATGCCTTCCGAGTGGGTCCAGGCTACCGGACCCCGATCGCCTAAAATTATTCGGGGCCATCAAATACGACCTAAGTAACCATAGTCACTACCCCGCCATGGCCGTTCCTCGTTGTTTTGCATTTTAAAGCCAAAAAACTAGAATTCCGCCCGATTCCCATATTTTCGTGTGCTATAGCCCACGCCTTCAGAGTGGGTCCGTGCCCCCGGACCCCGATCGCCTAAAATTATTCTGGGCCATCAAATATGACCTAAGGAACCATAGTCACCTCCCAGTCGTGGTCGTTCGTCGTTGTTTTGCATTTTACGGCAAAAAAATAGAATTTCGCCCGATTCCCATATTTTCGTGTGCTATAGCCCATGCCTTCCGAGTGGGTCCGGGCTCCCGGACCCCGATCGCCTAAAATTATCTGGGGCCATCAAATACGACCTAAGGAACCATAGTCACTACCCCACCATGGCCGTTCCTCGTTGTTTTGCATTTTAAAGCCAAAAAACTAAAATTCCGCCCGATTCCCATATTTTTGTGTGCTATAGCCCACGCCTTCCTAGTGGGTCCGGGCCACCGGACCCCGATCACCTAAAATATTTCCGGGCTATCAAATACGACCTAAGGAACCATGGCTGTTCCTCGTTGTTATGCGTTTTACGGCCAAAACACTAGAATTTCGCCGAATTCCCATATTTTCGTGTGCTATAGCCAATGCCTTCCGAGTGGGTCCGGGTTCTCGGACCCCGATTGCCTAATATTATTCGGGGCCATCAAATATGACCTAAGGAACCATGGCTGTTCCTCGTTGTTTTGCGTTTTACGGCCAAAACACTAGAATTTCGCCCGATTCCCATATTTTCGTGTGCTTATAGCCCATGCCTTCCGAGTGGGTCCGGGCTCCCGGACCCCGATCACCTAAAATTATTCAGGGCCATTAAATATGACCTAAGGAACCATAGTCACTACCCCACCTTGGCCGTTCCTCATTGTTTTGCATTTTAAAGCCAAAAAACTAGAATTTCGCCCGATTCCCATATTTTCGTGTGCTATTGCCCAAGCCTTCAGAGTGGGTCCGTGCCCCCGGACTCCGATCACCTAAAATTATTCTAGGCCATCAAATACGACCTAAGGAACCATAGTCACCTCCCAGTCATGGTTGTTCCTCGTTGTTTTGTATTTTACGGCAAAAAACTAGTATTTCTCCCGATTCCTATATTTTCGTGTGCTATAGCCCATGCCTTCCGCCTAAAATGCAAAACAATGAGAAACAGCCATGGCGGGGCAGTGACTATGGTTACTTAGGTTGTATTTGACATTCTAGAATAATTTTAGGCGATCGGGGTCCGGGGGTCCCGGACCCACTCGGAAGGCGTGGGCTATAGCGCACGAATATATGAGAATCAGGCGAAATTCTAGTTTTTTTGGCCGTAAAACGCAAAACAATGAGGAACGGCCATGGAGGGGCGGTGATTATGGTTCCTTAGGTTGTATTTGATTGCCTTCAAAAATTTTAGGCAATCCGGTTTCGGGGGACCCGAGCCCACTCGGAAGGCGTGGGCTCCGCACATGAAAATATGGGAATTGGGCGGAATTCTACTTTTTTGGACGTAAAAAGGAAAACAACGAAGAACGGTCATGGCGGGGCAGTGACTATGGTTCCTTAGGTCGTAGTTGATGGCCCGAAAACATTTTAGGCGATCGAGGTCCGGGGGCCCGGACCAACTTGGAAGGCGTAGGCTATATCTCACGAAAATATGGGAATCAGGCAAAATTCTAGTTTTTCGTCCGTAAAACGCAAAACAACGATGAACAACCATGGCGGGGCGGTGACTATGGTTCCTTAGGTCGTATTTGATGGCCCAGAATAATTTTAGGTGATCGGGGTCACGGGGCCCAGACCCATTCGGAAGGCGTGGGCTATAGCACACGAATATATGGGAATCGGGCAGAATTCTAGTTTTTTGGCCGTAAAACGCAAAACAACGAGGAATGGCCATGGTGGGGCAGTGACTATGGTTCCTTAGGTCGTATTTGATAGCCCGGAAAAATTTTAGGCGATCGAGGTCCGAACGGCTCGGACCCACTCAGAAGGCGTGGGCTATAGCGCACGAATATATGGGAATCGAACTGAATTCTAGGTTTTTGGTCATAAAATGCAAAACAACGAGGAACGGCCATGGCGGGGTGGTGAATATGGTTCCTTAAGTCGTATTGGATGGCCCCGAATAATTTTAGGCGATCGGGGTCCGGGGGCCCGGACCCACTCGGAAGGCATGGGCTATAGCACACGAAAATATGGGAATCGGGCGAAATTCTAGTTTTTTGGCCGTAAAATGCAAAACAACGAGGAACGGCCATGGCGGGGTGGTGACTATGGTTCCTTAGGTCATATTTGTTGTCTCAAAAATATTTTAGGCGATCGGGGTCCGGGGGCCTGGACCCACTTGGAAGGCGTGGGCTATATCTCACGAAAATATGGGAATCGGGGCAAATTCTAGTTTTTTGTCCGAAAAACGCAAAACAACGCGGAACGGCCATGGCGGGGCAGCGACTATGGTTCCCTAGGTCGTGTTTGATGGCCCGGAATAATTTTAGGCGATCGAGGGTCGGGGGCCCGGACCCAACTCGGAAGGCGTGGGCCTATAGCACACGAAAATATATGGGGATCGGGGGGAATTCTAGTTTTTTTGGCTGTAAAACGCATACCAACGTGGAATGGCCAATGGAGGGGCGGTGACTACGGTTCCAAAGGTCGTATTCGATAGCCTGGAAAAATGTTGGGCAATCCGGTTTCGGGGGATCCGGGAACACTCGGAAGGCGTGGGATAGAGCACACGAAAATATTAGGAATCGGGTGGAATTCTAGCCTGTTTTGGTCATTGGCAAAAAGCAAAACAACGGGGTAACGGTCGCCGGGCTGAGTGCGCGACTATTGTCTCACGCGATTCGTAGTTGATGGCCCGAACCAATTTTAAGGCGATCGGGGGTCCGGGCCGGACCCACTCAGAAGGCGTGGGCTAGCACACATGAAAATATGACAATCGGGCGGCATTCTAGTTTTTCTTCGCCGTAAAATGCAAAACAACGAGAAACAGCCACGGTGGGGCAGCGACTATGGTTCCTTAGGTCGTATTTGGATGCTCCAGAATAATTTTAGGCGATCGGGGTTCCGGGGGTCCCGGACCCACTTCCGGAAGGCGTGGGCTATAGCGCGCGAAAATATGGGAATCAGGCCGAAAATTCTAGTTTTTGGACGTAAAAGGGAAAACAACGAGGAACGAGCCATGGCGGGGCGGTGACTCTGGTTCCTCAGGTTGTATTTGATGGCCGAGAAAACTTTAAGGCGATTCGTGGTCACGGGCCCGGACCCGCTCGGAAGGGCGTGGGCTATATAGCGCACGAGTATATGGGAAGTCGGGCGGACCCTAGTTTTTGGACATCAGGAAACGCACGACTGCGAGTGAAACGAGCCGCGGCGAGGGCGGCGACTATGGTTCCTTAGGTCATATTTGCGGCCCGGAAAAATTTTAGGCGATCGGGGAGCCCGGACCCATTCGGAAGGCGTGGGCTATAGCACACGAATATATGGGAATCGGGCGAAATTCAAGTTTTTTGGCCGTAAAATGCAAAACAACAAGGAACGGCCATAGCAGGGCGGTGACTATGGTTCCTTAGGCCGTATTTGATGTCCCCGAATAATTTTAGGCGATCGGGGTCCGGGGGCCCGGACCCACTCGGAAGGCATAGGCTATATCACACGAAAATATATGGGAATTCGGCGAAATTCTAGTTTTTTGGCCGTAAAATGCAAAACAACGAGGAACGGCCATGGCGAGGTGGTGACTATGGTTCCTTAGGTCATATTTGATGTCTTAGAAAAATTTTAGGCGATCTGGTTCCTGGGGCCCGGACTCACTTGGAATGCGTGGGCTATATCTCACGAAAATATGGGAATCGGGGCAAATTCTAGTTTTTTGTCCGTAAAACGCAAAGCAATGAGGAAAAGCCATGGCAGGGCAGTGACTATGGTTCCTTAGGTCGTATTTGATGGCCCGGAATAATTTTAGGCGATAGGGGTCAGGGGGCCCGAACCCATTCGGAATGCGTGGGCTATAGCACACGAATATATGGCAATCGGGGGGAATTCTAGTTGTTTTGGCCGTAAAACGCATACCAACGTGGAATGGCCATGGAGGGGCGGTGACTATGGTTCCATAGGTCGTATTTGATAGCCTGGAAAAATGTTAGGCAATCCAGTTTCGAGGGATCCGGTCCCACTCGGAAGGCGTGGGATAGAGCACACGAAAATATGAGAATCGGGTGGAATTCTAGTGTTTTGGTCATAAAAAGCAAAACAACGAGGAACGGTCATGGCGGGGTGGTGACTATTGTTCCTTAGGTCGTAGTTGATGGCCCGAATAAATTTTAGGCGATCGGGGTCTGGGGGGCCGGACCCACTCAGAAGGCGTGGGCTTAGCACACGAAAATATGACAATCGGGCGGAATTAGTTTTTTAGCCGTAAAATGCAAAACAACGAGAAACAGCCATGGCGGGGCAGTGACTATGGTTCCTTAGGTTTTATTTGACGTTCCAGAATAATTTTAGGCGATCGAGGTCCGGGATGGAATCAGGCGAAATTCTAGTTTTTTGGACGTAAAAAGGAAAACAACGAGGAACAGCCATGGCGAGGCGGTGACTCTGGTTCCTTAGGTTGTATTTGATGGCCCAGAATAATTTTTGGTGATCGGGGTCACGGGGCCCAGACCCATTCGGAAGGCGTGGGCTATAGCACACGAATATATGGGAATTGGGCGGAATTCTAGTTTTTTGGCCGTAAAACGCAAAACAACAAGGAACAGCAATGGCAGGGCGGTGACTATGGTTCCTTAGGTCATATTTGATGGTCCAGAATAATTTTTGGCGATCGGGGTCAGGGAGCCCGGACCCATTCGGAAGGCGTGGGCTATAGCACACGAATATATGGGAATCAGGCGAAATTCTAGTTTTTTGGCCGTAAAACGCAAAACAACAAGGAACGGCCATGGCAGGGCGGTGACTATGGTTCCTTAGGCCGTATTTGATGTCCCCGAATAATTTTAGACGATCGGGGTCGGGGGGCCCAGACCCACTCGGAAGGCATAGGCTATAGCACACGAAAATATGGGAATCCGGCGAAATTCTAGTTTTTTGGCCGTAAAATGCAAAACAACGAGGAACGGCCATGGTGGGGTGTTGACTATGGTTCCTTAAGTCGTATTTGATGTCTTAGAAAAATTTTAGTCGATCGGGGTCCGGGGGC